>NW_015662163.1:2967439-2974329 GCF_001515625.1 Sinocyclocheilus rhinocerous
CAAACTTATCACCTAAAATCAAACTTATCACAAAAACGAACAATTGAACATATATCAGCGTGATAACAACTACCTTAAATGACCAAAACCATCTTTCGGAAAATTGTATTAGAAGTGTAATTTATTTTTTATTTTGACTCAAGTCCCATTCGTTTACATGGAGAGGGCGGGGTTTATGACCTGTACTGCAGCCAGCCACCAGGGGGCGATCAACGAGCCCGCAGCTTCACTTTTCAGGACGTGTGAGGCACACCCGGAAAATATAAACAAATATGGCAACTTAAAAATACTTACTTGTATAGCATTTTAACCACGCAGATTCCCACAAGGAGCAGGACCACAAGCAGAATGGTTGGCACAATTATTATGACCAGATTAACTGAAAACAAAAGAAAATGATGAGATATTAAGTAATGATGGTGAAGAAAAACAAAGAAAAAACACCCTTTGCATTTATGTACATGGTCAAGCATTTTTGAACCATTTCCAGAGATGAGAAAAGACAAACTTAAATTCATTTTAGTAATTTCCAAGTTATTATAGTGTGTGTATTAAATAATTTTATTCAATGGTCTGTCTGAATACTGGATTCTGATTGGCTGGCAGGTATGCATTAAAACCATCTAATGCACAGGTAGTTCCAAGTCAGTTTAATCACCGTTCCATATTAATGCGCTGCTATAATTGATGCACACAAACACACACACACACATAGTACAAATATAACAATTAAGGTCAGGTAGAAACGTGTTATGTGTTATTTTAGTGTCATTGATGTACTATTAAAATTCTTACTAATATTTTGAATTAGATTTAGATTTTATGTTTTCTTTTTAATTGTAGTTCAAATGTTGCTAATTTTGTTGTGTTTTGATAAGTTTTTTAGTATATTTATATAGTTTATATTAAGTTTTAGTTATTTTAATACTTCAACTTAAACTAAATGAAAATGAGAAATGTTGCCTTGGCAATCAGCTGAAATAAAAAGAGGATTTAAAAAATATATATATTTTATTTAGATTCAGCCAATGTTTAAGTAATAAGTAAGTAATTTACTTTTTATGGTTATAGTTAATGATATTAAACCCCTGAGGTAGACAACAAGACAATAACTCTTGAGAAAAAATAAGCTTTTAGCTGAAATTTGAATAGTAGTGGTAGGGAAATATTAGTGCGTTCTCAGACATTTGTCCAGTACATCTGTAACAATCTGTAATAATTAATGAGTGATTAGCTTGTGTTCTTAAAATCATACCAAGATCGGCCTGAGAGGCCACTGGTTTGGTCAAGTCACTGTGAATGGACTGTGTAGGCCGGGCCTCCTGTGTCACCGTAGATGATGAATTCACTGCATAGGGAGACACAGTGGTTTAGTGAACAGTTCTAATGAGAGAAATGAGGTTGTGAAGCCTTTGCGTCTCAGACATGCACCTGGGATGGGTTTAACGTAAGGACAGCCCAGTAGCTGCAATCTCATAGCGATTATCCGGTGCCACTGTTGAGGTACGACTCGAATACTGCGTGCTACGATGGAGGGATGGAAGGTGTTGCGTGTTTGGTGGAGGCTGTCAGTATTTCCTTCAAAGATCTGAAGTAAAATACAACATTGTATAATCAAACAAATGATGTATATACAGCTAAAAAAAGCTAAATCTATCTATCTCTATAATTTCCTACAATTGTCAGGGAAAAATGAAAACCAAACATATTATAATAATCAATTAAAATATATATATATATATTATATTATTAATTGTATATATTAATAAATAAATAATAATAATAATTTTTACTGAACATGATTATGTAGTGATTTAAAGAAAGTCTTACCATTTCATCAGAGTTATTATACTGGACAAATGTTCGCCAGCGACTCCTCTCTTTGTACTCGATCTTGTAGTTTTTTACAAAATATTCAAAGCCTGCGATGGTCAAGCCTGTGGTCAGAATACCTATGAACCAAAAACATGACTCCGAATTATTTCATTAGCAAACTCCCGTTTAGTTCCATGACAACATTTAGCCTCAAATGCTCCTGAGGACCGTGATGCAAGCGCTCAGCCAGCTGAGGAATGCGACAGCATGTAGGCTAAAGACTTCACTTCAGAGTGCGGCCCGTCATCTGCATCACAGTGGAAAACCTGCGGCCGGCCTCCTTCGGTTACTAAACACATTCCTGAGGGAAACACTCAAGTGGCATGTTCCCAGCAGACACAGAAAGACCCCAAGGCCTGTTATTACTTTCCAGCATTAACTACATCACAGGCGAGAGGACACCACTGTGATCATAGGAGCAATTCAAAGTGTGAAGCTGTGAGACTGAAGTGTGATGACTTGAAAGTTAAGAAAGGAAGTTACTCATTATCAAAGAGAAAGCCAGGAAAGCTATAGAATCAAAGCACTATTTTAAAAAAAAGTCACTGGTGTCCCTTCTTGCGGTTGAAGATGAATATATTGAAAACTAAACAAGCAGTTAAGGTAAATGATAAAATACACAATTGTGGTTCTGACAGGATGAGCAATGCATAACCCATAATTCTCCCACCTCCTACGTGAAAAATGACCACTGGGATGGCACTCGGACGTCCGACACTGGTGAGAAGTGTAATTTATTGTCATTTCAAAGATGGCAGAGTAAAGCAAGGCTCTATTGTTTGTTTTGGGAGAATTATGAGTTGTCTGGAACGAAGAATGACTGGAACATTTTGAGGTCAGAAGTGGGATATTTCAGTATTTCCACTCCAGTATTACCACCAAAACATTACAGATTTCATAATCCTCAATATCACTGCAAGATGAATCACTAGCTTCAACTGGCAATTATTATACATACAGCATATCCAACTACACATATACTCACATAAAGCGATATACAGTTTGGTGTTGGTAAGATTTCTAAATGTTTCTGAAATACGTAAATACATTTCTTAAGCTCAACAAGGCATTTATTTGATAAAAAATACAATAATATTGTGAAATATTACAATTGAATTGTATAATAACTGTTTTTTATTTGAATATAGTATTTAAACGTTATTTGTTGTCACATGATCCTTCAGTAACCATTCTAATACGCCTATTTGCTGCTAAAGAAACATTTCTTACTATCAATATTCTTTTGTGGAAACCGTAATACATTTACAGAATTCTCTGATGATTCGAAAGTTCAAACAGCATTTATTTGAAATGTAATTCTTTTGTAATACAGTAAATGTCTCTATGGTCACTTTTGACCAATTGAATGTGTTCTTACTGAATGCAAGTATAGATTTCTTTCTTTCTTTCTTTCTTTCCAAAAACAAAAATCTTACTGACCCAAAACTTTTCAACAACGCTGTACGTTACAGTGATTTTACAATGTTTAAGGGTGATCCTAATATATAACACTAACACTAGTTTCTTGTGGCTCACTGCTTTCATTTACCCTACTCTGTTCAGCAATATATAAAAAAAAAACATGCATTTTGTTGACAAAAGCTTTCTCAGAAAAAATGCAGAGTGGTGACCCCACAGATAAAGAGATGCTTTTTCTCTTGATTTATTTAGCCTCACAAATTTACGCCATCATCACAACGATAACAGAGCTTCCTCTTTGAGACGGGCCGGTTTCACTCAGGGTCATCGTGTCCAAAAGCACAGATTCCCTCTGACAGGAGACAAAGTGAGCATTCTCTCGCTCCTTGAGCTGTATGAAATTAACTCGGTTTTGCTGTCTACACACAGTTGTGCTCAAAATAAACGTGTCCGGCGTGTTCCTAAATTTAAATGTGCTTTTGTAAGAGGGTTTGTATTTGTGATGAATGGACACAGAGAGGGCCTTTCTGTGCTTTTATGCAATACCAGGAACTGTTCAAAAGATGCAGATACCAGTTAGCAGTCGGGGAGGGGTGAACGCTCATGTGCTAATGCTCGGCACTCAGAGCTGATCACGAGAAAGACCTTTTGTGAGGATAATTACACCCTCTGGAACCAACTGTGGGTCTTTCCGACATGTTTGCGTGTTTGTTTTGATATAATAGCATTACATTTCTCCCTGAAGTAAGGAAAAGCTACTAAATGATGCATTGGGAAAGCCAAATCTTGAGGTGTTAAAGAGGAAACTGGCACAGTCAGGTGACCCAGAGACGAACAATCTGGATGAACAAACATGTTGATGAAATCAGGTTATGAAGGTTACAAGTATTACCTGTGATCCTCCTCTTTTCTCCGAGGTCAATCTGGAGCCATTTTGGTTGGTTATTGTTAAGGTCATCAGCAACACCTGGTTGGGTGCTATTAGGAAACCAGTCGACTTCAGACCCGTCAGAAGAGATATTGTGTGATGACAAGCTTGTAGAAGTGCTCACAGGTTGAAGAACAGTCTGTTGGCTGCAATCTGTGAAAGAGAGAACATTGTGGTCAGATTTCAACACATTTGAAATAGGGCTGCCACTAACGACTATTTTTATTTCGATTAATCTATCGACTAATTTATCGATTAATCTAAACGATTAATTTCCCACACAAAAAACATAGAAAAATGAAAATGGAAAAAAAACTTTGGAAATAAAACTGATTTCATAGGGCCCTATAATTATATTTGATTTTTTTGTTGTAATAAAAATAGATGAAAGTGAACAATAGCCTTTAAAATGACTTAAAATACATATATAATAGCAATGAGGCAATAATAATTAGTTCAAATAAAGTATCAAAAGCAAGAAATCATATAGTTTTATTGAACAAAACTGTTAAAATACATAATGTATTATAAACAATACAGCTTATGTACTTTACGCATTATAACAAAGGCCTGCAGAGGGCGCCAACGGCCTGATGATTATTTTTACACATTGCTGTGCGATCTAATACTTGTTTAATATTGACCAAGCACCATTTAATTCAAATGTCCACTTAATCTTTAATATTAGGCCACTTATTTAGGACAGAAATGCTATAGCCACTGTAATTTAATGAATATGTGGACATCAAAACGTGTAAACTCAGAGTGAGGGTTTGAGCTTTTATTTTGAAACCGCGATGTATTCTCCTGTGTTTGCGTAGATTTATAAATGATTTACCTTACAAATCTGATGAAATGGCGCATGTTGCGTTCCCAGATGAACGTTATAATAAACCCAAACTCACAACAACATGCAGAGATGGAGTTTGAGACGCTCCACACATGTAAATGATAACAGTTCCTGTGGAACTACTGTGAACGGAGCCGCTGTGTGACGCATGTACTTAACCTACACGCATTTAAATAATTAAAGCGCCTATACTGTATTAGAACTGCATCGCATATAATTATTTAATTAAATCGTAGCGTTTGTAAATTCACAATTATGCTTAATTATGCTTAATTTTTAAATGGGTTTAATATATCATGCAGCCTTGGGAAACAGTCTAATAATGTGTTTTATGGATTCTCGTCCATGAAATGCACCACTTCCGGTATTTTGCCGGCTTAGTCGACGCGAGCAAAATGAAGTCGAGGATTTTTCAAAATTGAATAGTCTAATAAAATCGACGAATCGCGACAGCCCTTATTTGAAATGAAACATTTACATTACCAATTTAAAAGTTTGGGGTCTAAGTTTTTTCAGTTTTTTATTGCTCAAAAGAGACGACTCAAAAGTAAAGACTTGAAAATTGTTAAACTCTATTTCAAATAAATGCTGTCCTTTTTCAGAAAAATGATTCACACTTTCCATGATTTTCTATGAAATGATTCACACTGCACAACTGTTTTCAATACTGATAAGAAATGAGCAGCAAATCAGCATATTAGAATTTCTGAAGGATCAACTGACAGTGAAGACTGGAGTAATGATGCTGAAAATTCAGCTTTGCATCACAGGAATAAATTATATTTTAATATACAAAACCAGTATTTTAAATTGTAATGCACCGAATGTTAGGGATGCACCGAATGTTCGGCAACCGAAATTATTCGCCCGAAAATAGCAAAAACAAAGCTGTTTCGGTGTTCGGCTGAATAAGCGAAAAGACCGAATAAATTGTACCGAACAATGACGTGACGCTATTAAATAGAAACCAGCGTAAAGTGAGAGGCGCGCACTCTTTATAATGCAGCACACATGTCAGCAGTGTGGAAGCATTTAAACTGTCTGAGAAAGACGTAAAAATCATTACAAGCACCGACAGCGAGAGACTGATTAGTACTGAATCGCATGTCTTCGATGAGAAGAGGAAGGGCTGATTGTTGCTGGTTTACTGTATGATGACTGAAATCGCGAAATGGCCTTAAACAATTAGTAAATAAACTGCAGAACGTTATGTTTTCTAATACACGCGCGCATTGCATGTATTCTGACAGCGCTGCACGAACTCGCGACGCATCTGCTTGTTAACCAGGGTTCAAAGTCCAAAGCGAAAATCTGCGCTGAAACAGTGTTACTCGTCAGTTGCTCAGTCACATTTTTATGAATTTTTACAAGGCATGTGACAATGCGATACGTGCGACGTATTCGTAATGAAAAAGAAGCATTGAGGTCTTTCTGCGCGTTTCCGCCAAAATAAAAGTTGAGAAAAAGCAAGAACTCCATCAACATTCATAAATGTTAGTATTGTAATTTTACTGTTGTTCTGTAAAATAAAATAAAAAGTAATACAATAATAATGATAATAATTACAACAGCTCTGTTAATACATTTATTATAACATACACACAGTGTTCAAATTAGGATCTGTAATATTTTGTAATGTTTTAGAAGAAGTCTCTTCTGCTCAGCAAGGCTGCTTTTAATGTTACAGTAAAAAATACATGCCTGATTCAAGAAGGGGGTCTGATCGGCAAAAAATATTATTTTAGTAACTAATTAATTTTAAGCTAAATTGTGCTTTGTTGGTATAATGTCTGCTAGAATGTAAAAAAAATATTTAGT
>NW_015662163.1:2974356-2977233 GCF_001515625.1 Sinocyclocheilus rhinocerous
CTAGAATGTTAAAAATGTTCAGTGTTAAATATTTTTAAATTGTTGTTTTGTAATTGATTTTTTCTTTGAAAAACAAGACAAAACAGTAAAAAGCACATTTTGGCTATTTAATTTATGCAATGGTGAAAAAAATTGTCAAAATACATGGGGAACAAACCTGAAAAACCGTATTCGGTATTCGGCCTTCGGCCCAGTGTTTCATTTTGTTCGGTTTCGGCTTCAGCCAAGAATTTTCATTTCGGTGCATCCCTAATTGTAATATTAATTCACAATATCAATGTATTTTTGATCAAATAAACACAGGCTTGCTGAGCATAACAGACTTCTTTCAAAAACATATAAAAATCTTTTGAATGGTATTGTGTCAGATATCGTGCCACATGTGTGACTATGGTGACATATTAATGAATTCCAACTTCACCAAAAAAAATAACATCAAAAGAACATTAAAAAAAACATTAGTTCTGCTCGTGTCTAGTGCTTGCTTTTAACATATAAAACACACATGTTGAGCAAAAACTCAGTTATGTGTATATTGACTCAACAGGAAGCCCTGAGCTCTTAAAATACCCACCATGTGTACAGTTAAATGGAGACGTATGTGCTATGAACACACCAGTATTACAATAAAAGAGGGGGGAAAGAAACCCACATCCTTTAAAGAGAGAAAAACAGGGCCAATACATCCTGTTGCTTAGTCTCGATTTGGCTAACACTATCACATTCCACACATTTAGCATATGTGGGCAGAGGAAACTCAGGAAGAAGACAAGCAGAATCTCAGCAGGAGGTCAGAAAAGATCCCCGATTGAAGTCTCTGTACACTCATAAGTACAGTGGGGTCCAAAAGTCTGCAAACTCCAGAGATGATGCTTACGTTTTTAAATGTATTTTACTTTATTTAATAACATAGAAATACCAAGGAATCTTCAGTATTTTTCACATCATAATGTTTCTTTGTTTTAACTTTTTCCAAATTCTAAAACTGTTCATTTTCAGTTTTAAACAGGATTTTTAACAAGGTCTCTGTACTTCAATGTACATGCGTTTGAGTATTTAGTTAGACTTAAAACACCACAAAATTGCATCTTGATACCTTCGAGGTCTCGTCACATAGGCTACTGTTTGTGAGTGATATCATCTAGCTAGGGGGCTGATGAGGGTAGGATGCTCACTTGATGTGGCTCACTGGATGCTCACAGCTGTGCTTTAAGCTAATTGGATTAATGGGAATCAACTGACATGGATCGACTGATGTCCACACATCTATCAACTCCTGCCATCAGAAACTCATGCAATACATCAACAATGCACACTGAATACAAATCCACTTCTGACCAGAAGAGATTAGGGTCATAACGATCGGGAAAGGTACTTCCACAAATCTATAACAACAACTGACTAAAGCTTGTGCGTATCACTAAAGCAAATAGGGAAGAGTCAATGTATCCAGGTTGTCAATAGGAAATATTCTCTTAAAAATAAAAGGTTATTTTTTGGCACCAATGGTTCCATGAAGAACCTCTAACATCCATGGAACCTTTCCATTTCACAAAAAGTACTTTATAGTGGAAAAAAAGGTTCTTTAGATTTTAAAATGTTCTTCACACTAAGAAAACAATGGTTCTTTTAGGACCTTTAAGAAAAGGTTCATTAGGGAGACAAAAATAATAATTCTGTGGCATTGCTGTGAAAACCTTCTTTTGGAACCTTTATTTTTAAGAGTGTAGTAGGGAAGTGGATGTTCTACTTGTACATCCAATGGAAATTAGGACACAGTTGCCTTTGAACTGACTAGACTTTAGAATTTTGAGTTTTGAATTTAAAAATGCTGAACCCCCACAAGAATTTTGAATCTGAATTGACTGAATTGCGTTCAACAGTCACAGAACAGAACATTTTAATTAGTCCAAACAGTTCATTTTAATTAATTCTAAAGAACATTTTTTTTTGTGATTAAACATTTTTCAAGTTATTATTTATATATCTTCATAAGTTAGTTAAATAGTCAAAATTAGCCATATTGTTTTGCATAACCATAAAATGTAGACATAAAAATGAAAATCTATTAGTTAATTATTATATTGAGTAAATACAAAAAAGTAAATAAAATAAATTTTACATATATATATATATATATATACAGTATATATATACATATATATATATGTGAAGAGTTTGGTTCCAAAATGCGATAAACGCCATTTTAGAAAAAATGGAGTTTCCACCAAAATCAGTATTGTATATGGTCGGTAGAGCTGCACGATTCTGGATAAATTGAGAATCACAATTTTTTTTGTCTCAAATAGAGATCACGATTCTCCCATGACTTCTTTAAAAAAAAAAAAAAACATTAAAAATATATATTTTTAAAACTTTTGACTGGTAGTGTATATGTATTTAAAATATAATATATTTAATACACCAATTTAATATTAAAATTATGAAAAAGTTGTTTGAATCAATGATTCAACGACTCGCTCTTAAACCTCCTGGATGAATCAGCGTTTTTGAACGATTCTCTTGAATAAATGATTCATTCAATTATACATTTTTTAAGTCACTTTTTCGCCACCTAGTGGCGAAACAATGCAATCGACACAAACGTTATGTGGCAGTTACTTTCAAACGCGGATTTGCTCTATTTTGGTCGCGCTACCATAGACATCAATGTTTATATGTGAATTATAAACTTTCATCCCAGTATTTCTGGGATAATATGAATGACTGTACGACAGAAATAATACTGTGTAGTTGAAAAGACCGTTTGTGAAGCGGTTTCTTAAAGGCATAGTAAGTGATTTTTCAAAAACACTTTATAAAACTGATTCGGGCCGAATCGCAAAACAAACTTGTAGCCAATCAGCAATAAGGGGC
>NW_015662163.1:2977308-2980560 GCF_001515625.1 Sinocyclocheilus rhinocerous
TATCTAAATATTATTCAATTTAATGCACAAGGCTTGTTTTTTTCAGATTATGCCTTTATTGTTTTTATATACAGTACTGAAACCATGTTTTTGATATGTTTAACATACTGTACCTACTTTAATTAAACTCTGACACTGTTTCCGATAAATGTATTAAACCAACTGCAAAATAATATATCTGTACATTATATATATATATATATATATATATATATATAAAATGTACATTTATATAGATAACTAATTATAAATGAAATACAAAAAAAGTTAAGATGAACAAAATATTTCTTCATTTCATCCTATTATATTTTTATTTTCTCATATTTTATTGTTTGCTACTGTGTTTAAAATTCAGGAATTTGCAAGTCATTCTCAATTTAGCAGCCTGCACAACCATGGAAGGTAAACATTTGGAGCAAGTGTTGGCACATGTACACATTTGGCAACCGCTGTGAGAGTTTGATTCATCAGCTTCTGCAGAGCTGCATGGAGCGCGTCGGCACAGGTAAATGGCAACCGGTCTCAACTCAGCCAGAGAAAAACAAACTCAGGTGATAAGATATTCCCACGCCTTCCATTCACCCTGATAAAGAGCAAACAGTGCTTCCCATATCCGAACCGTTTAAAAAAAACCTAACACACAGCGGCAGCAGGAATAACAGCAGGTGGCGAAAATTAATCATGTCAACACGGTTCAAGAAATAATAGGATTAATCCTACACCAATATGTGTGCTCAATTCACATCACCATTGAACCATAAAACAAAAGTGCTTACCATTTGTCACAAATGTGAAGAGGGTTTCAGACAACGAGCCACTGAAAGACAAGGAAAAACAGATATCAGTGAGCACTGAGCATTTTAGACACAAAAGTTCATTATTACAGTGATTAATTAAGGCCCTGTCATGTGAAAGTAACGCCTACAGGGGCCAAAAGGGAGATTCCCATTGTCAACCCGTTGTGTTGCCAAATTCAGACGACCTCCCTCACTGCATCCCGCACCTCCCCCTCTGACAGGAGAACTGGGGTACAGCTGGGCCGGTGAAAAGAGCAGTGTGCTGGTAATTAGAGAGGAACAGGCTGGGAAATTGCATCTCTGTCAGGCATTACTTAAAAACCTGTCATTATCACAGGCTTCTTGGATGTGATTACTTTTTCATTACTTTTATGGCAGTCGAGCAAACCGTTTCAGAGTTCAGGGTACAAAGTGGTTTATGACAGCGTGAATGAAACCGAAATAGGATACGGCGAGTGGTGTGCCAACAACAACAAAATAATAGATAAATGTCTGAAGCCTGGGAATATAAGCAATAAACTGCTGGTGACAGAAATATAATCTAATAAAATCAACGTAAAAATGAATCAAGTGCTGATCAGAGTCACCAGACTGAAATAACCATTTAAGTGCGTGCAATAAAACATGTGGAAAGCCTGAGTTCAAAACCCAAGCAATGTAAATACAGGAACTGATATTGATTGTAGTTATTCAGTTAGGTTAAAGCGGACCCTGAGGACTGTTACATCATCAACATAATCTCCTTAGACTGGAGATGATGGATTTAGTTTGACTAATCAATTGGTTTGTGAAATAAATGGCTAATCCACCAGTGCAACTTCATAATTTGCAGTAATATTTTTAAGTGCTTGCTAAGACAAGCAACACTATTACTATTTCTCTATTTCTCATAATTTGGTTTAGTTAAAGAATAAATGAAATGCATTAAAAAATGCATATAATTAATAAATGTGTAAATAAATTTAAAAAATTATATAACCCACATCCAGGACACCCTAGCAATCACAGAAATGCACTTAAAAACAAACAGAACACCCCAGTAACTATATAGCAATGCTCTAGCAGGCAGAAACAATATAACAACGCAATAAAATGCATTCTGAACACCTAATAACTGCATAACAATGCAGAACATACTAGACAGCAGATGGCTAAGCATCAAAAACCATTCTGAATATCCAGTAACTATGTAACAATGCTCTAGCAATCACAGCAATCAGGAATCAACGCTAAGGATTTTTTCTACTGGCCCGGTTGGGCCCAACCATCCCAGAGTTGAATGAGAGAACCATCCCGGTTGGGCCAGTGGTTCAAATTTTTACTTGCCCTGCCAACATTTTCATTGGCCCTGCCACAAAAAATAAAATAGTTGCTGTTATCATTGTTTTTGATCTGTTATCTTGTATTCTAATAAATAAGCTTATATGACACCAATATTTTAGATACCAATTAAATTGTACAATTCTCTATTTCAATTTCGATACCACAGCAAAAATCACTAGCCACAAATAAACAAATATAAAGTTAAAACATTATTAAAGACAAGAGACAGCCAGTAAATAAGAACAAATGACAAGTAATAGCACAATTAAATATAGGCCTATAGCACAAAAATAGAAATGAAATGATGCTTTAGGTTTTTATGTTTGTAGATGTTCAGGTACAGAAATTGAAAAATCACATACAAAATAACATTTGCATATTCTTCACTCTGTGTTGCACCTTGATTTTTTCATAGCCATTTGAAATTAGAGGCAACCACTGCATTTTAATCATGAATTGAAAAAAAAGTGCAATGTTTGATTTATATTAGACTGTATTATTTCAAAATCTGAAGCAAAAACAGAATAACCTAACTTTAGCTTTGTGAAATAATGCTACATAAAACATCTGTATGAAACAGAAACAGCAGGTGGGCTGAATGAGACGCAGATTCACTCTCTGACAGCAGGTGGCGCTTATGGTACAGCAACACAGCGCTTCCTTGGTTACCGCTGTAAACACAGCAGCGCTGTGCGTATTAACACTAATTTAAATGCATCATACGGAGACAAAATGAAAAGAAAACGCCATTTCTGAAAAAAGTCAGTTCCGTTCCCCTCAGAAACACATTCATATAAATTTCAATGTTTGGATTTTCATCCTATATTTCGCGCATCGTGAACAGTGATCTTGTTCTGCCTGCTACAGTATTTTCTCCTCTTTGTGTCCGTCTTCAGAATCTCTGGCCTCTGTTAATGGCCGTTTACAGACTAAGTATAATAATAACGTAGTATTTCCACACAAATGGCCATTGGGAAAATGATTGCAGTGCAGTTTGTGTGCAAGCACGGAACAGAAGATAGTCTGAAATAAAACAAAAAATGTCCGGTACATCGGTGCATCTGTAACTTACTCCAGTGTATAAATTCAATATAGATTAATCATTGTTAAAGCTACAAAGTTACTTGCCAGG
>NW_015662163.1:2980788-2984933 GCF_001515625.1 Sinocyclocheilus rhinocerous
TAACACTCCAAAGAGAAAGGAAAAAATGAAATCGCATCATATGACCCCATTAACACTAATTTAAATGCATCATACGGAGACAAAATGAAAAGAAAACGCCATTTCTGAAAAAAGTCAGTTCCGTTCCCCTCAGAAACACATTCATATAAATTTCAATGTTTGGATTTTCATCCTATATTTCGCGCATCGTGAACAGTGATCTTGTTCTGCCTGCTACAGTATTTTCTCCTCTTTGTGTCCGTCTTCAGAATCTCTGGCCTCTGTTAATGGCCGTTTACAGACTAAGTATAATAATAACGTAGTATTTCCACAAAAATAGCCATTGGGAAAATGATTGCAGTGCAGTTTGTGTGCAGTTTGTGTGCAAGCACGGAACAGAAGATAGTCTGAAATAAAACAAATGTCCGGTAGATCGGTGCATCTGTACTCTAGTGTATAAATTCAATATAGATTAATCAGTTAAAACTACAAAGTTATTTGCCAGGACGGGTATTTTGACATACTTTTGTATGTATTTGCCTGTTCAGTGACGCGGCTGTCTGTGCACGCGCTGTTCACACAGAACACAGCGCACGAGTACTGAAAGGAGTTGTCTTTTGCGCACCAAATGCTTTTTAATCGCTTGAATTTTTAAATTAACAAGTCTTAAAAACACATGCAAATGATAAAATGTCGTGACAAATCCATCTCCTTATTGTCAAGCCCAGGCAATGCACTGAAATCCATTCAGAACACCCGGTAACTTGCTAAACTGGAACCCCTGAACTAGTGATGTTGGAGGCGTGGTGGAGAAATGTAGTGTCTCACAACACATATGTGAACAACAACAGGTTGCTAACAAACTGTGAAACCAGAACTCAGCAAAAGCGGCAGTGGACGAAAAATAAAACCACTCACTACAAAGTTTTAGACTTGGACACTGACTGGCTAGTCAGAGAACTGAGAACTGGCTGAGAGCCGAACCATTTCAGTGAAAGAAGGGTGCCAGTAACTGCATAGCAATGCCCTAGTGAACACCCAAAAAAAGCACATTGCATTGCATTAAAAACCAATCAGTAGACCCCATAGACTGTATAAAAAAACTTGGACGTAGTGTCCGTGACATCACCCGTAATTTTCTGAAGAGCGTTTTTGAAGCTCAAAGTGGGCGGAGCCAGCCGTCGCCATCTTGGCAGCGCGTCACCGCGCATCACTCCCAGATAATCGAAAATGGGCAAAAAGGCGGGAGCTGGTTGCTGAAGCCACACCCACATAGCTTGACGGCAGTGTCAGCAGCGGCAATCCACCTGTCACTCAAGTGGCCACGCCCTTAATTATGCAGAACTTCAAGGCTTAATATAATTTAAACAGATGAGTTATAAAAAAAAATTCACCTCCCTCACAGTTGTCATGAAGGGTAAAATTAGCTATATAGACCAAAATCATTTTTTGAACCAGGTTGTAAACATGTTTTTTTCTGCTGTAAAGTTGGGCATTTTAACATGGGGAAAATTTTAAATCTATGGGATTGACTCCCTTTTGCAGCCAGCCTCTAGCGGCCAGTTGACGAATTACAGTTTAAGTCACTTCTGTGTTGGCTTCACGAGAGAGAGCGGGAGGTTGCCGCTTGGTAGACCCCAGTAATACTAGTATAGCAACTCCCTAGCAACAGCAAAGCAACACACTAAAATCTATTCAGAACGCCCAGTAACCTATTACAAAGACTGCTGTGATTATAATTTCTAGCTCCTTTTAATAGAACAAAAGAAACGAAGCGCTGTGGCCTAGTTCATGCACTTGACACATTAAGGGAGGTGGCTAGCATAATTTTCTGATCCCCCTTCCTTCCTCTTTTCCTCATCATTTCCTGTTTTCTCCATCTACTATTCCTATCAATAACTGGTCAAAAAAAGAGCGTAAATGATCTTAATCTACATTTGTTCTGTTAAGCTTCACCAGGTATTAAATGGATCAAAGTATCTCTGGCTCTAGAGAGCTGCCTATTGTCCTCCTAATAAATCACTCCTCAATGGACACTTCAAGCACTCCTCAGAGACTATAACGAGAGGCAATCCCGATTTCTTTCTCAACCTGCCCCCCAATTCCCTGAAGACAAATCTGTGAAACCGCAACAGTCCAGACAGAGTGTCCCTGACATTAGGTAGTACCTGAACCATCCATCATGCAAAAGAAGGCAGCAATCACCACTTAATAACTGCTGTAGTCCTGGAGAACCTACCAAGGTCACATCCAGCCACAGCCGTTAGATGAAGTGCCGGAATAAGACATGTTGCGACTTGTCAGGGGAACTTGTAAGACAGACTATTTCAATTTTTCAAACTGGAACCTAACTGTTTTTCCTGTCAAACTTACAGTAAACACACGTTGACAGAAATCCACTTTAGATGGAAGTTGATGAGGCAAAAGTTACATACTTGCTCCACAGACTTAAACTGTAAACATCAACATTTTATTCCTTTTTATGTACTGGGAAAGCCCACATGCTGATGTCTGACTCACCTAAGAATATAAAAGCATTCTGTAGCATAGATAAAATCTGAGGCTTCAAGCTTCTGTCATAGAGAAAGACCACAGAAACCACTGCAGTAACTCACTCTTTTGACTGGATGCCGTTGGCTCTGACCGCAGGGTAATGACTGAGCCCTCGGCGCTCCTCCACTGTGATTGGTCCTCCAAACTGGTCCATGATGACCCCAGCATGCACCGCTGCTTTACACAAAACTGATGTCTGAAATAGAAAGCACAGATAGCACTCAGACACAATAATGAAGGGACAGACAGAGAAAGGACAGAGATTGGCCTATAAGACATAACAAGTGTTTCTTTACTCATACACAACCATTGGTGTTTTTTATCAAAACTTTCCTTTAAAATGAATCTAAATTTTGTTGATTTTTAGACCAACATGGCGATTAAATTGTTGACAAAAACAATATTACAACAATACTGATACTTCTTCATATTACAGCAATTAACAGAGAAATAGTTGATATTAAAAATGTGATATTAATATGTTGTCTAAATAAATAAAAAAGCTAAATACTCATTAGAACAAAAAGTCATTAGAACATTATACTGTACAGTTTGAAAAATGAATATTCATACACACATACATATATAAAAATAATGTTTATATACATAATAAATACATACACTGTAGGTCAAAAGTTTGAAAATTATGATTTTTTTTTACAGTTGTAGAAGTCTTGTGTATTTATTTGTTAAGTAAAAACAGTAAAAATAGTAATATGACATATTACAATTTAAAAACTTTCTATTTCAATATATTTAAAAATTTTATGTTTCTGTTATTAATTATGTATCATATTTTTTCTTCTCTATGATCAGTCCATAGCATCCCTAAAATAAATCTGCCAATTATTTCATGTTGTAAGCACTGTCTCAGCTACCATAAAACACCCTTATGCATACTTCTAGCACAGGCATTCAATTCAGTTTGCTCTGGTATTTCATAATTACTAAGACAGACCTCCATTGAACATAAAGCATGCATGTTTTTAGTAACAACATGGATTAATTTAAAATTTCTGACTGAGGAGGGCTTAATAATTTCATTCTGAGGCAACAATTACAGTAATTGTGGCAGCCAGTGGAAATGCTTAGCATTCTTTAGCTACCACCGCTAATGCTAGTACTTTGTCACAGAAAATGCCTTAGCATGAATAACCTTTTTAAGGCCCTTTTACTTAACAGGCCAGGTAACAGCCATAATGGGATTTGAACACTGTGATCTTCTGATTTAAATCACATTATGATAATTTGAATTGTGTCGAGTAACACTGAGCTTTGACCCTGAGAGCACATGTATGTCCTCTAAATGTGGATGTTTCTTAATATATCCATCTACAATAGGGATGTAACGATTAACCGCGAGCCGGTTGAAAATCGATTTAAATATGTGATGATTCAAATCGGTTGACAAATCGCGATTCAGATTCAGGGTAGGAGTTTATATGAATGTATGTCTGAGGGGAACTTACTGTCTTTCGATGGTATTTTTTCTTTTCCTCTTGCCTCTGTATAATGCATATCAGGGCTCCAGACTCATTCTTCCCACTGGTCGCTCTTTTGCCACTAACTTTCTCAGCTGGTCGCACGAGCACATGATTTGGTCGCAATATATA
>NW_015662163.1:2986698-2987642 GCF_001515625.1 Sinocyclocheilus rhinocerous
ACAGAACGCTTAGCAAACACTAAGGAATCAAGTGCATAAATAAAAGAGAGCCTCCATAGCTTAAGGTAAACAGCAAAGATACGTTTTTCAAAAATGAAAATAAAAAGAAAAGTAAAACTAATGGTGACAGTGCTTGCATGTTTCCCCCCCCCCCACAAGAATACCAGCATGTTCAGCTTCTCTGGTTTAAGAAGCGGTCTTTTACTTGACTTTTGCTTGAAAACCATCCATCGTTTCCTCAATATGCGTGTCATTTTTGCTGCGCACAGCTTCGCGCTCGTGCTGACGCCACGAGTATACTCTCTAAGCTCTGTTTCGTTATGCTTTCAGTTTCGTTTGCCCTTTGATGTTTCTCATATGCAACAGAAATTTAAGCGTTTATGAGTTGACCAACACGGTGGTCGCACCAGTGCGACCGCACATAAAATTTAGTCGCACAGGAAGAAAAAATGGTCGCATTCTGGAGCCCTGCATAAGTTCATAAGCGCACGCTGCTTTGTTTACAGCGGAAACCAAGAAAACGCTTTAAGCGCCACCTGCTGGCAGAGAGTGAATCTGCATTGCGTTCAGCTCGTCTGCTGTTTCTGTTTCATGCAGATATTTTTTATGCATAGTTTCACAAAACTGAAGTCAAACCATTCTGTTTTTGCTTCAAATTTAGAAATTATACAATGTAATTTAGATTAAAAACTGCTCATGTTGCATGTATGCTGCATCTTTGTTTGGATCATGATTAAAATGCAGTGGTTGCCTCTAATTTTAAATGGAAAGAGCACAGAAAAAACCTGAGTTTGTTTATATGAAGAGATTCATTTTATTTGTGTTATTTATTTGATTTGGGGCTTGTTTTAAATTTTCAATTTAGTTTTGTTATTTACATTTACATAAAATTTTAATTTTGTTATTTAGCAAACGCTTTTATCCAAGGCGACTAACAAATGAGG
>NW_015662163.1:2988149-2998640 GCF_001515625.1 Sinocyclocheilus rhinocerous
ATATGCAAGTGCTATATTAGTATATTATTATAGTGTTATATTTCAATTTCACAAAAACGTACAGTATTTTGTCTAAGCAATAATAAAAGGACACATTTGATTTATAATTTGTCATAAATCTAATTTAGTAAAAAAAAAAAAAAAATCGTGAATCGAATCGTGAAATCAAAATCGTGAATCGAATCGAATTGTGAGTTGAGTGAATCGTTACATCCCTAATCTACAATATGTAATTTTTAACTTGCTCATCTGCAACATGCCAAAAACGTTCTTCCTTTTTTTCAGAAAACTGATTATTTAAATTAATGATCAAGTCATCTGTGCATAGTTCACTGTCTCATAATAAACATTAACCACACAGTTTTTACAACTTTTGAATACTTAAAAGGCCTTTTTACTTTGAATCTTAAAGCTGAAGATAAAAACTTAAAAAAAAAAAAAACTTTCCGGAAACAAGCTCACTTACAAAGTTTGAGCAAAATTACTGACTATGGCAGAAAGACTGAATCTTTGGGGTGGTCCGGTGTTTTACATTGAGCCCATTAGCCACTTGCAAATCATTACTGTGATGAGGTAACAGAAGACGCATTGCGTGTTATCAGCAGAAACAGCTGCTCTGCATTCAGACAGAGATGCTTCATTAACCTGAACATGTCTCCTCCAGTCAGGGCTATAAATACAGCCCTATCGAACAACTGCAGTCTCTACCTTTGATTTATGATGCATAAAAGTTGTGCTGGCCCATGCAAAACGCTACTGCAATGCTACAGTGCTCTGGATGTTTTTAGTGTGGTGCTATGTGGTTGCTAGAGTGTACTGGATTCTTACTAAATTACATTTTTAAAAAAAACATTCTGAAATGGCAGTTACATGTTATGAAAAGCCCGTACCCTCTGCTAATTCGCTATCGTTAAAATGAATGATTAATATATATATATATAATATAACCACACAAAACATGGTTAGTTTAATAAATGTAAATTATTTAGAATAATTACTCATAGCTGCCAATTTTACATTTATTGCCAATTTTGTTGAATGTAATTTTTGACCAGATTCACGTGTTTTTGCTGAATAAAGGTATTCATTTCTTAAAAAAAAAAAAAAGCAAATAAAAAAAATTCATAATGATAGCAAAACTAGTAGTAAGCATGTACTGTGGACTATGGGAATTCAGTTTCATTTATTTGCATAAAGAGAAGGGTGGTGCTATATGTCCAAACAGATTTCATTCATTTGATTCATTCAGTCTCTCAAAGTGTACTGATGAATCTAGAACTGAGAATAAAGTGGCAAGATAATTAATAAATGTGTGTGTGTGTGTGTGTGTGTGTGTGTTGGAGTGACTGCTGAATGGCTTTGGAGGGCAGATCCACACCCTCACTGCGGTGGCATTATCTGTCTGTAATCCCAGAGTCCACTGCTCCACCCCATCTACACAAAAGCCAATGTGAAGTAATCAATCGCTCTAGCCCTTTCTAAAGCCCTCCACACTCGCATATCAAAGCAGACAGCAGCAGGGTGGAAATGCGCCCCCTTGTCTTCCATTGTGGGTTAAGACCCTGTTGTGTGAGTGTTGAGCCTGGAGACGTGTGTCTGTTGTCTTTCTTGAAAACCTGTGATCCATGATGGGGGTTAGGACAACTTAAAGCAGAAAGCGTTCCTCCTACCATTACTTTAGTCTGTGGAAATGTATCATTAGTAAAACACAATACAGAGAGACAGTCACGCTGACACACTGGATTTTTCCAACAACCAGAATGTGCATTTTCCAGTTTCTTTCTATGTTACATCTTTTAGTCTATTTCTGTTCTATTCACTTCCTAAATTTATATATACTCCCTAAATATAAATATATATATATAAACATATAAATAAATATATATATTAGAGGTCGACCGATAGTGGGTTTTGCCGATACCGATAGGTTGGACCACACTGGCCGATACGGATTAATTAACCGATAGTTTTTAAAATGGATACTGAACAAAAACGAAAATAGTGCTTTATTAAAAAAACAGTACTGAACCATACTACTAGTAGTAGTAGTACTAATAATAATAATAATAGTAGGGCTGCACGATTCTTGCTAAAATGTGAATCACGATTTTTCTCCATGGGAATTGAGATCACGATTCTCTTACACGATTCTCATTTTTTCAACCAAAATTTATTTCACTCAAGTACAAAAAAACAAAACAAACAAACACAGGACTAGAGCTGCACGATTCTGGATAAATTGAGAATCACGATTATTTTTGTCTCAAATAGAGATCACGATTCTCCCACGATTCTGAACTAAACAAAATAATGTGTGGCAAAATATGATTGCTGCAGTCTATTTAAAAGTGTTTAATTAATTTGAATGAAGTATTAAACATTTTAATATACACTACCAGTCAAAAGATTTTGAACAGTAAGATTTTTAATGTTTTTTAAAGAATTCTCTTCTGCTCACCAAGCCTGCATTTATTTGATACAAAATACAGCAAAAGCAGTAATACTGTGAAATATTTTTACTATTTAAAATAACTGCTTTCTATTTGAATATATTTTAAAATGTAATTTATTCCTGTGATCAAAGCTGAATTTTCAGCATCATTACTCCAGTCTTCAGAGATCCTTCAGAAATCATCAGAATAATATGCTGACATGCTGTTCAAGAAACATTTTATTATTATTATTATTATCAATATTTAAAACACGTGAGTACATGTTTCTTAACCAAACATGGTAACTGCTCTCTGTGTGTCAGCGGCAGTGCGAACGCAGATTTGAATGATCCGGTAAGACTTTGTCAAAGGTTTAATAGACACGGGAGAATCATTGTCATTTAGAAATGAGATCGTGTGGTTGTCTGAATCGAGATCGCGATCTTTTAACGATTAATCGTGCAGCTCTAAATAATAGTAATAGTAAATGTTGAAATTAACACACTCTAACAAGGAACAATACTTACACAGCTTTCATTAATCTTAATGTTACCATTAGTATTACCATTTCAATTCAACAGTCATGCTTAAAGATGTACATCTTTAAATATATACACAAAGGCCATAGCATTACAATTATATACATATGGATATTGTATGTATACTCTCATACTCTAACTGCTTCTATTCTTGAACACTTTATGATTATCTAATCAAAATAAAAGCGCAGCGCTGAGTCTAGGAGAACTCACCGGTATCACACAGACTCCGGACGCGTCACGTTCAACTCGAGCAGTGGTCTAAAACAGTTTATTTAATCACCAATCGGACACAAGTTTACTTCAAGAATGAACAATGAGGCATAGATGAGTTTGAAGTTCGGTGTTTAAAAAACGGAGCAAACGGTTAGAGAAAGCGCGATCTATATTATAGCTCTATAAATGAAGCAATCAGACTTTATTAGAGCCACAGAAATACAAACGTTTCGCTGAAAATGCACAATACACAATTCATTACGTACATTAACAATGATTCGGGACAAATATAATGTAATTTAATGGAAAACTACGTGAATGGCACTATGTGGCGCGGCAGGATTTTCTGTCGGCTGCATTTAAAACCTCTGTTCAGCGTGCAGTATCACGTGTCTAAACAAATAGCACATGCTGTCAGTGATTTCAACCACTAGAGGCCGCACTTGCACTGTATAATGACAGCAGACCCTTCTTAGCCAGCAATGGACGCAACCTGGAAAACTATCGGCATATTAGTTCCAGCAATCAACTAGCGGTGGCGATTAATCGGCAAAACAGATACATCGGTCGGCCTCTAATTTCTTCTCAAATAACATTTGAGATCTCAATTTACAATTATAACTTTCGTATGATTTTGGCTCAGATTTTCAACCGGCTCGCGGTTAATCGTTACATCCCTACAATAAATACAATATGTATTTTTCAGATCATAACTACTTTATATTAGTGCTGTCAAACGATTAATCGTGATTAATCGCATCCAAAATAAAAGTTTTTGTTTACATAATACATGTATGTATACTGTGTATATTTTGTTATGTATCATGATTAATCGTTTGACAGCACTACTTTATATTTAAATTATTTGTCCTTATTTTTTACATGATTTTTGGTGTCCAAAACTCTGACACCAAATTTAAAAACTTTAAAATTCATTTAAACTTTTTTTTAAAGTACAAAAGGAAACAACAGTCAGATTTTCTTACTTGATGCACAAAATGCTCTTTGGAATTTTGTTCTCAAATCCTGCTGATAATATAACAACTTGTAAAAAATAAAACCTACATTAAATTATAAAGCTGCAAAACAGAAGCATTTTCACTCATGGACTCATAGAAATAGACATTATTTTTGCTACAGTTTTCCTTCTCACAGTGATCAGTAAGGTTTACTCTACTTTTGGTTTTTAAGAGGTTAAGCTACGCTCATGCAACAAACATCTGATTCAAATGAAAAGAACCTTTCAGTTACCCTCACAAAATCAATGCCGTGACACACATAAAGCTCGGCCAGCTTAGCTTTCACAAACAGGAAGAGATTTTACCACAATGCTAAGCCTTCAGAAAGGCCCTTAACTTCTTGAGTTATAACTCAAAGCCCAAGCACATGATTCTCTCCACATCAAACTATCCATTGCTGCTCGGCCAATCCCTCGTGTAGCCCAAAGCTCCGACCCCGATTCACTGGAGAGGTATGCACAATTACATAAACTCCTTTCATTCAGAGTTCACTGCCCACTAAGTGACCAGGGAGAACAATGGAGGCAGCACAACTGATCTGTCACTGCGTATCCTCAGGGCATCCACATACACACACACAAGCCCTGTCACAACAAATGGCTGTCAGACAATGGGACGAGCCATTAGTGCATTCCACCCCCGACCACTGGCCCGCTTAACATTCCCTGTGAAGGCCCTAGTGGCCTGAGCACCTGTGGGAAAATCTGCTTAGAGAAGCTGCTTTTCCTGGCCGAGCCGCTGCATCTGAAACCTGTTCGGGAAGCTCCCCGCTGAGCATCGGCTTGGCTGCACGTCAGCCTTGTAAACAAACCCACAGCTTGCCTAACGTTCTCCCGCAGATGCGGAATAAGCCGCGGCATGCCAGCCACACCTGAGGAAAACAATGAGACGCAACTCACATGTCTGTAGCCCAGGGAAATGTCCCCAGACACGTCTCCCGTCACCGCTGCACATCCGGCTGGACAGTACTTCCTACACGGGACGAGAACAAAGAGAAATATCTGCTTACAGCACATCAGTTAATTATAGCCGACGGCTCTGGAGAGATAAAGCCGAGTGAGAAGCTAAAATTATAAGCATTGATGGCATGAGATATAGTCTGGAAAACTGTGACTAGAGTTACTTTTTTTATTATGTAATGTCTTGTGGCTTGGATATATTTCAATTGAACAGCTGTAGAGAGGTCTGGGCAATATATACTGAATATTCTCAATATATGCACTATATTTATGTATATATTCATGTATATTCGAGCTATTGTGATGATTTAAATGCAATTTTACTTTTATTTATCTAAAGAGCGTCAAATGACTGGTTTCACATTCCTCCCTTGCCTCAAGAGTCATTCCATTTATAACTGAAAGATTTTTCTTATTTTTTTTTTATAAAGCAAACATAAGGATAACTTTTATACTTTATATGTTATTAATATTTCAAGATGAACTCTTACCAGTGTTATTTTAGAAAAGAGTGAAAACCAGTGTTATTTTAGCATTATTGAGATATTATAATATTTTTTTTATTATATATATATATATATATATACTGTATAATAATACTAGTAAAAATAATTAATGTTCATTATATTTTAATCAAGACTCTGAAAAATATTGAGTTATATTAACTAGTGGTATATTAACTATATTAACTAGAGGCTTTTCGTATAATATTATTATTATACAAACCAAATAGTATAATTATACAAAAAAACTCAAATAATTTTATAATAATCTGCTCTATAATCATAAAAAGTATTATTATTATTGTTATTATTAATAACAACAACAACAACAATAATAATAATAATAATAAAAAATCAGGCCAAAGACGAGGCGTCCCATTTTGGTGTCTGCATGAAATTAAATTTAAAAAATTGATTTTATACACATAGAAAGCATATTAAATGCAAGTAAAGTGTATACTTTAATGTTTAAATTAAAGTACTCATACACTTTTTTTTTAATAAGACTGATAAAATGCTTTATTGGTCAGCTTGCGAGTTTAACTTTTTCCAGGCTTCTATATGCTGAAGACATACTCTCACCTGTACTTTGCTGCTGGGAAATGACTGCCTCTGTCCAAACATGTCAGCAGCTCTGAGGAGGAAAGCAGAGGAGGCCACACAATGAGGGTAAAAATGGAGCAGATGAGAAGTGTCTCCACAAAGGAAACAGGTCCCCGACTCAACAACAACAACAAGAACAACAGGACATGAGCATCACAACAGGATGACGGACCCACTTCCTGCACTTCCATGTATAGGATGGAAACATATACATACTTAGACATAAACCTCACTCACGCTCACATGACAGTCACAGACAATGACCACAGACTATCAAGCGCTAAAAAAAGAAAAGTTCTATATGCTCCTCGCTCCGACACAGTAGGCAACACCGTGACAACTAAGCAGTGACCTTGAAATGTAGGAAATTGTAGGTTGTTCTATAATTTTGATCTCCACTGTATACTCTTTTAGCAAGCAAAATACCTTTTAGATTCTAAAAACGTTGTATTTTGGGTCTTTCTGCTGTGAAATTTACTTATTTTTATAAAGCAAACATAAGGATAACTTTTATACTTTATATGTTATTAATATTTCAAGATGAACTCTTACCAGTGTTATTTTAGAAAAGAGTGAAAACCAGTGTTATTTTAGCATTATTGAGATATTATAATATTTTTTTTATTATATATATATATATATATATACTGTATAATAATACTAGTAAAAATAATTAATGTTCATTATATTTTAATCAAGACTCTGAAAAATATTGAGTTATATTAACTAGTGGTATATTAACTATATTAACTAGAGGCTTTTCGTATAATATTATTATTATACAAACCAAATAGTATAATTATACAAAAAAACTCAAATAATTTTATAATAATCTGCTCTATAATCATAAAAAGTATTATTATTATTGTTATTATTAATAACAACAACAACAACAATAATAATAATAATAATAAAAAATCAGGCCAAAGACGAGGCGTCCCATTTTGGTGTCTGCATGAAATTAAATTTAAAAAATTGATTTTATACACATAGAAAGCATATTAAATGCAAGTAAAGTGTATACTTTAATGTTTAAATTAAAGTACTCATACACTTTTTTTTTAATAAGACTGATAAAATGCTTTATTGGTCAGCTTGCGAGTTTAACTTTTTCCAGGCTTCTATATGCTGAAGACATACTCTCACCTGTACTTTGCTGCTGGGAAATGACTGCCTCTGTCCAAACATGTCAGCAGCTCTGAGGAGGAAAGCAGAGGAGGCCACACAATGAGGGTAAAAATGGAGCAGATGAGAAGTGTCTCCACAAAGGAAACAGGTCCCCGACTCAACAACAACAACAAGAACAACAGGACATGAGCATCACAACAGGATGACGGACCCACTTCCTGCACTTCCATGTATAGGATGGAAACATATACATACTTAGACATAAACCTCACTCACGCTCACATGACAGTCACAGACAATGACCACAGACTATCAAGCGCTAAAAAAAGAAAAGTTCTATATGAGTTCTATACCCTCATGAACTACACGAGGTTAAGTAAATTAAGACAATTCTCATTTTTGGACCAACTATCCTTTTAACATTGCTTTGCTTTGTTCAAACAAGTCGTTTAAAAAACATCTCTAAAGGATCTGTAAGCATCCAGATGAGGGAAGGGGGCAAGCCACAGCATGGGGCCAACTGCACAGCGGTTAACATGAGGGTCAGCCAAGAGACAGGAAGACAGTGGGTTCCTAAGAGCTGAAGCTACACATGAACAATGTTGTGTTAAGATGATACACACTTTTCATTTTAAAGCAAGAATACCTTTGTGGTTTTCAGTGGAGTATGAAAGCAGAAATCCTCTTCCAGAGATGTGCTGGCTGCTGCGAAAGCGGACGGTCAGTTCACTGGAGTCTGTGTGAATCTGTGTAGGCTTGGGCATCGGACCACCACAGTACTCCCAGTAAACTAGATGAAATGCAAGTAAATTTATTAAACTTCATGAAAATGTAACCCTAGATAAGGAATTAGATTCACATTGAGGTATTAATAAAATTAATGAAAATTAACATCCAACAAAACTGGGTTCAACATTAACACCTGCCAAGTGCACAATGAAAGTAAAGAAGTATAATAATAATAATAATAATAAATAAATAAATAAAAATTGTAAAAAAAATATACAGTTACTTGTCAAGTGATGCCTTTACAAATTGCATCTAAAATATATAAATACCTAAACGTTACATAGATAAGAATATACAAAAATAAAATTATATGTATGCATTGATGGCTGGTAAAATTTTTTGGAACATTTTAAGAACATTTTAAATAAAATCAACCCGACAGTACAGATCTTAAAGGGTTACTCCACCCCAAAATGAAAATTTTGTCATTAATTACTCACCCTCATGTCGTTCCAAACCCGTCAGACCTCCACTCATCTTCGGAACACAAATTAAGATATTTTTATAAATTAAGAAAACAAAAATAACGACTTTATTCAACAATTCGTCTCCTCCGCATCACCCTGGGAAAGTTTATGACATGTCTGCTAACTGAAGGATAACACCCCGAACACTGATGAGATTCTGATAAGCTCTGATGATTATTAGCACACTTTAATCTATAAAACATTATGACTGAATGGACCAAAGGGTCAACACACTGAGAGGTGTGAATGACACAACTGTCAAACTCTGCACCAACACAAAGCTTTAGTCATCCAACGTCTCTCAACTGCTGTTTAAGAATCACTCAGAGAGGAATTCCAGCCATCCAGCTGCAGGACGCTTTGATCAGTGGATTTGGCTGAGGCTCGACTCTTGACACCATAACAGCGTTTGTGGTTAAAGGGTTGGCTGGGGAGGAACCAGACATAGTGTGGGAAGAATCATGTCCTTCAGTCTCTTCTCATGAAGCTGTTTGTTCTATTCACAGCAATGGCCCACACAAAGGGCAGTTCATCTTTTCTGGCCAGGATGACCAAGAAAGCCCTCAGGTTTAGGGTTGAAAGATGATAGCCTAATAAGTCAGAACAGCCCATTCACCTCGAGTGAAGAGCTGCAATATCCTTTTCCTTTCCATCCATCATTCAAAAAGCAGTAGGTGAGTACATTCATCACACAGAGGTTCAGGTGTAACCTGCAGTTCTGTTGGGATTTTGGAAAGAACGGGGATGCTCTATATGAATTTCTCAAATCTAACAAGGTCTGCCAATGACCAGAAGGAAGCATAATGCTTAAAAGTAAAGAACTTTAACATTTTTGAAACTTTAAAAGAACTTGGAATGTTGGATTGGATCAAACAAAACGAGGAAATGGAATGAACACAAGAACTGCCAATAATATTTTTTCCCCCCCTTTTTTTAATTAAAGGTGCCAGAATTACATTCTGGGCTGGCCGCATTTGACACTTATATAATCAACTATGAAATTTTAGCTGCTGTGTTATCCATTAACACACATTAACTGGATCAAATAGTGCACAGATTTGTACAACATACCATGTTTGACCACGTATCCACAAGTCAACGCATTTTAAGGGAGCAACCATTTAAACATTTACCAAATCTTATTCAGCAAAATCTTTCATTAAATTATTTAAAATTTCTGACATTAAAAGTCTTGTTACCTTTTTAATTGAAATGCATTTACACATTAATCTGTGCACTATCCCAATTTTTTAAATCCCAATATAGTGCAAAAACAGCAAGCTCATTCAAATAAGAAAAATATCAGAAATGCTTGATAACAAGTGACAATATCCTTTAGGAAACAAGAAGACTTGGCAACATTTCACCATAAACTCTGAAACATCCTCTGACACACTGATTTCTGTGGTTTCCTCCTGCTTTACTGTAAACTTATTAATGTGTGACTGGTGCCGACTCATGACAGCGTTCTGGTTTACAGCGCTTTTTTCAGGTTCACTCACAGTAATGTGATCTAGAGGAGTTTAAACTGACTAAAGAGCATATGATCAACTATATCACAATACGACTGCACAGCAGTTTGGAAGCATTTAAAACTGTCAGAGAAAGACGCAAAAATCCTTACAAGCACCGACAGCGAGAGACTGTTTAGGACTGAATCGCATGTCTTCAATGAGAAGAGGAAGGGGTGATTGTTGCTGGTTACTGTATGATGATTGAAATTGCGAAATTGCCTTAAACAATTAGTAAATAAATTGCAGAACATTATGTTTTCTAATACACTCACACATTGCATGTATTCTGACAGCGCTGCACGAACTCGCGGCGGATCTGCTT
>NW_015662163.1:2998857-3033180 GCF_001515625.1 Sinocyclocheilus rhinocerous
TTTTTTTCTTTGAAAAGCAAGACAAATCAGTAAAAAGCACATTTTGGCTATTTACTTTATGCAATGGTGAAAAAATTGGCAAAATACATGGGGGAAAAAACTCGAAAAATCATGTTCGGTATTTGGCCTTCGGCCCAGTGTTTCATTTTGTTCGGTTTCGGCTTCAGCCAAGAATTTTCATTTCGGTGCATCCCTAATTTTCATTTTGTTTTTTTTGACACTGATATGTAAAGGGACACACACTGAATAAGCTGCCAGAATGCTGCTAAAATCCACAAAATTCTGGCCAAAAATCAGGCTGTGCCAATAGATCATCACCCAATAAATAAGCTAAATCTAAGGTATTTACAAGTTGTCAGATTAAACAATCAGGTAGGCCTATTTAACGCACCCACTATTTTTGCAATTCAGTTTGGTGTCACTAATGGCGAAGAAATCAATTGAATTTAAGCTTTTAAAGCTTATTTCTTAGAAAACAATATTAATCCAAGCCCCAGACTCATTAAACTCTTTAATATATCCAAACAGCAATCAAATCTATTACGTAACAGCAAGAAAGACTCTAAATGCACAAGAATGCTTGATACTGTTGCATCAAAAGATTAGATGAACCCAACAAGCCAATACACGCCAACCTAATGTGAACCAAATAATATTATATCAGCCAGCAAAAAGTTTCATTAACTCAGTGTTTCGACACGCACATGCCCCTAAGACAAATCAAAACACCAGAAGAAGCCTCTACTTAGATCTAAGTATAACTTTTGTAATTAAAAGCAGAAGACAACATAGCACCCTTATTAGAGAGGAAATGAGATGTTCCTCACATATGCTCACTAATCAGTGACAAAGGTGGTGTTAGAAACCGTCAGCTGCCGGACACAAGTCACATGGATGATTCCAGGGTGAAGAGCAAGAATCAGCATTTGTGCAAGTATTGTCAAGACTGTTACTGTTCACTGATATGTTATGGCTCCGTTATGCCACTGTCTCCCACGGTAAAGGCACTCACACCTGTGATGGCACCACTAACTTTTTTCCTTCTAGACAGCTGAGCATCCAGCAGCCACGCAGGAACTTGGTGCTGATGTATGCGCATTACAGACTCTGAGACCCCAAAGTTTTGTGACATTGGCGGCATTCTTAAATGACACAAGGAATGAAATGGGACCGATGCTATAAATAGCTCCAGTGTGTTTCTAAGGGAACATTCGCCCGCACTAACTAAAAATGCTTTCTTTGACCTTAGCTAGAATTACGTCAGTGCTAAATACTAGCGGACACACAGTGGCCTTTGTGGTGGCGTCTGAACTCCATCCAGATGTAGGGTTGAGTCGGTGCAAAAAAACCAAAAAAAAACTAACGGATGGAAACCTTAGGGCAGGTGGTGGAGGAATGACATCACATGTTAATCACAGCCATTCAAACAAACTAAAAGCTATGACTACTTAAAGCAAGACACCTCAAGTAAATAAGGTCAAAAAATTTAATTCCCCCATTGACTGATTACATTAAGATTTGCAAACAATTTTTGTATTACAAGCTCTCTGAAATGTTGTTTAAATACGAAAATGAGACTAATAATTTAATATGCACTAATTTCCAGAAATCTGAACATTGGATAAAGCCTGGTTTAAAATTCTTGTTTCATTTTGATGACATATTAAAGGTTTTTACAGAGGGGATTTTGAATCTCTCTCCATAAATAAAAATTTCCATTATCACTCCATAAATCAGAAAACACTGTCAACAGCCAGGAGAGGAAAAAGAGAAAAGAAAAGAAAGGTTCACCACATTTTTAGGAATAAATTGTTGTATAAAACCAGGCAAATTATATATGAACAAACCTCTCTGTAAAAACCTTCAGAATAGTGCTGGGCGGTATGACCAAAAATTACCGCCCAGCACTACTTCAGAATATAAAGTTTGTTCAAATTTCTGAGTTTCAGTGCATATGGGAAAAAGTCTTTCTAAAAAAATCTGGCCTTTAAAGATACGTTTTGTAATTGAAATATACAGAAGCAAATATATAAACATTTAGAAGGGATTTCGGATGGTTTTTTAAACTAGTCTGAAACAACACGTTATGAAAAATCCAAATAATTTAAAATCTCAAAAGTGACCAATGCATAAAAAAAACAAAAAAAAACATTTTTGCCTTTAGTGTCTTGCCTTGAAGAATATTCTAGGTTATTAATTGAAAATGAAAGTAGTCAATAATAACATTGTTTCAAAATAACCAGACTCTTGCACTCTTCCCAACAGAGAAGAACATGACAGAGCTTCAAAACCAGCTTTTTCAGCATGTCGAGGAACACCTGGCCATCGTCTGCCCCAGGGTGGAACACAAATATTCACAACAGTGAGAGTTCTGCATGTACAGACAATCCGAGTGTCTCCTAACATGCACCAAATATGGGTTCACACTAGTTGAGGATATTCAACTTCCAGAAGGGGGGTTTCACAGTCAATTATGCCATAGACTAACCACTTTTGGCTCCCCAAAGAAACTTTCAATCAGTTCTTAAAAGAACCTTTTTTTTTTTCTTGTGTGAAGAACATGTTCTAAACCTAAAGAACCGTTATTTCACTATAAAGAACGTCTTGTGCAATGGAAAGCTTCCATGGACGTTAAAGGTTCTTAATGGAACCACTGACTACATCAAAGGTAGTGATACTATGTAGTATTGAAGCATTGCATCCTTGATTGAAACACTTAAATGAAAAGTTCACCCAAAAATAAAGACTCTGACATGATTTACTCATTCATACATTGTTTCAAACCCACTTGACTTCATTTCTTCCATGGAAAACCAAAAGAGAATTGCACTTGCTGCTCCTTTCCACGCAATCAGTCCTTGTGGAAGTTTTCAAGCTTCAAACTAAATTCAATAGGTAACATAAAAATGGACTGAATTAGTGAGTGATTCAGCATTCCAGTAGCTTTAAACAGTAGAACAATGGGTTTGATTCCCATAAAATGTGTACCTTTAAAGGGGTAATTCACTAAAAAATGAAACTTCCCTCACACCATTTACTCACACTCATGTCATTTCAAACCCTTAAGACTTTCTTTAATCTTAAAAACACACACTCAAAGCTATTTTTAATGAAACCTTAGAGGTTTCTGTCCCTCTACTCAAAGTCAAGGTAACTAAAACTTAAACGATTTAAAAGGGTTATAAATCTGTTCATCATATTAAGCAATCGGGTCTCTTCACAAGACTTGAATCAAAGCACTCGATTCATTTTACAACGCCTTTATGGCCTTTTCCAGATCTTTTACGTTTTGGCTACCTGGTCTATCAATGGAGGTACGAATTCTACGAAACCTCTCAGGTTTCATTAAAAATATCTTTATTTGTGTTTTGAAGATGAACCACATATTATGGTTTTGGAACACATTAAGTTAAGTAAATTTTGACCATTTAAATTTTTGGGTGAACTAGGCTAATCTTAGTTTTAAATAATAGCTTCGCCAAATGCATGAATGTAAATCAACCATTTCATTGGAAAGATCAGACTCAAAATGATTCATTCTTAACCCTCTAAGCGACAAAGTCGCAAAATTGCGACAAGACGTCATACTTAATCAAATAGACTGTAGTTCCTAATAATTCTCAATGCCAGTTCAAAAAAACCTGTATAGCAACTAAACAAATCATAATTTGATCTTTTAAATGACCAGAAATGTTGTTATATAATGTCTTCCACTGGTATGCTACAATACTGATCACTATGTATACAATAGGTTTCATATATCTTTCCACCCAATGATATCTAGTATTAAACACTAGATGGTGCTGTTGGACATATTTATTTGACACTAAACACCTCTGAAATAATGTAATGGAAATCAAAGCAGTTAGGAATATTATATGATAGAACGTAACTGTAAACAGTGCAATATTGAGGTTTGACTGTCTGTTGTAGTAATAAAAACATACATAATTATGCCAAATCTGGTTTAGCCTACAGATGAATGCAGGTGCTATGTACCTGAGATGATTCACAGAAATAAAAACAAAGACAAAATTCTGTTCAATACAAATTTGATTAATAACAGCTCAGATCATTTTGGCACCTTTATGGTCATAAGCACAAGTGCAGCTCATAGCTGAATCATCTCAGACAGATGGTTTGAATGAAGAGCTGTAATATAATACAGCATTATATCTCATTCACACTTGGGTTACTACATCTGTCTGAACTGAGCAGATACATCTTTCTGTCAATGATTAAGAATGTTTATTATAAAATGTTACTAAATTGTATTAGAAATGTCTTCCTTTTTAAAAATTTCTTCTTTTTTTTTTTTTTTTACTTTTTTCCCCCTAAGAATTTCTTTCTCTTTCTTTCTTTCTTTCTTTCTTTGAATAAGCACAATGGAGGAGCTAGAAGAAAATAATGAGCTAGAAGAAAATAAGATAATTTCCTAAAAAAAAAAAAAATTTGGTAATAAATATCAGAATCAGAATCAGAATGAGCTTTATTGCCAAGTATGTTTGCTATGTATGTGTACCGTGTACATTTATTATGTATATATAAATACACACACATACAGTATATATTTTGAAAATATTTACATGTATATACATTTATATATTTATATAAATATATTTAATATATAAGCATAACATATGTTTTGTTAAATATATACATGCATGTGTTTGTATTTATATATAGATAATAAATATACACAGTATCACAGTATATATACACATATATTATGTAAACAAAAACATTTATTTTGGATGCGATTAATCGCGATTAATCGTTGGACAGCACTAAATATAATATAGGTACTTATTAATTAATGAAATAAGATGAAAAAAAAAAATAAGTTGTTGTGAAAGCAAAGAAAGATCAAGGTAAAGATCATATTTTTATTTATTGTGCATCATCTCCGAAACCGAGCCTAAATTTTTTTCAAATAATGCAAATTTTGTCAAAAATAAAAAAAAGGAAATATTATTTCACTTTGTGGATACATAAAATTAGTATGATATGAGACAAAATGGGCATTTTATTAAAAATATTTAAAATGTCATTTGCACGACAGAACGAATGATAATTTAGGATATGTTTGATTGAGATTGAGATTAGGCTCTTGATTTTGACTAAAATGATCACAATGACATAGTTCTTTATATAATATAATATAATATAATTATAAAATAATATGGCCAATGTAATCAAAAATATGAATGTCAACATATATTTATTCATACTGAAAAAGTTTAGCCCTGTAGAAAGCTTTGTTCTACATTTCGTTTTAAATGCACAAATGAAATATTCATGCATCCTTAATGATGTATGAAAAAACTGTTTTCCGTCATAACAGAGGGTTTCTGTTTCCCTGCTGCTAACACACTCCAAAAGTAACATCCCGTACCAATAACACCAAAGCTGTTTATTTCAGTACACTCCTGCAGAGCTCAACAGCTCAATCGATGTCTGACTTCATACATTTCTTCCATTTCTGTAGAGAAATCATACGGGACCTCCGCTCTAGAGAATGACATCACAAAAAATGCTGTAGATTTATTTATCAGTGACAACAAATCATAACAAAAATACCACAGCACCCCGAGGGTCTCCGTAAGAGCGCAGGTTAGTGTTTCACCTCATTGCTCACATACTACTTCAAAGATGACATTTTTACTTAACTGTGCGTTTTTACTTATTGGCACCACATTCCTCACATACTGTACATTTCGTTTAACACAATCAGCTGCCTTCAGATGAATTTTACCGGGACGGACACCTTACTGTATAGAAATCGTATGCATTTGATAAGTGACAATGCAAGAAAGAGTTTAGAACAGAGACGGGAATGTAAAAAGTGAAGGAAACTGGATGTGTTTATTTGCCACTGGAGTATTTGAGATGCATTTTTCCTTTAATTAATAAAGGATTGCTGGAATACCGGAGAGATTTCATCTCTAGATGACAAAGAAAGAATGGTGAGAGACCTTGGTAGCCCCTTTTTACATGAAGGATAGGCTATTGACTACACTTTTAAACTGATGTCGGGCTTTTCTGCTTTTGAGAACATGCTGCCGTATTGCGATTCAGTTTATAGGAGCGTGGAGTGATGTTACGTGTTTGACGATGTGCCAAAAACACTCCTCCTTTTTTGTAAAAGAGCAATTTAGAAGAATGAGGCAGATTGTACTGAAGAAAGGCAAGGTTATATTTCCTTATTCAACAGAAATGCTTTTATGAAGTTCTGTTCAAGTCATTTAGAGATGGTGATTTTTTTAAGTGCACTAATTTGTTTGACAATAAAAGCCGTGGTATAGGTTGATCAACTGAAGTGACCTTGTATGTGACTTCAGGCTGACATAAAATCCTTCATAGCTCTTTGACACATGCATGATTGCATAGCATATAGACTATTTTTAATGTATGTAGGCTATGCTTTCTCAGACGAGAGTTGATTTTATGTAACATCTTTTCAATTTTTGTCACTTCATATTGAATGTTAAACAAATAGACCAAAGCCTTGGCCATGCAAATCTTCAGAAACGGCTTTTCGAATGTGCTTGCATTGTTTTCTGTTGAGATGTCTTTCATAAACTTATGTTATTCGCTAATTAAAACATAACATAAAGCACCAAGGCGAAATCCTACAAACCCTAGCTTTACAGTTTACCTTCTCCACATGTGAGGTCTTTTATGAAATACTTTGTTTTATAAAAAATCAATAAATAAAATCTTCAAAGGGGATTACAAGGAGGATAACAGATTTCTGTTTCAAATAACATAGGAGAGCTAGCATTTAGGGTCCCTTTACTCTATTAATTGTCTTTCAACTTTGTTGCTTTATAATGGACTTCTAGATGAGGCTTCAAAGACATCAGAAACACTTTTGGAAAAAACTGAGAGGTGATGGAACTTGCTTTCATGCTTTCTGAGGCCCATAGACTCCATTTTCTGAAACCAAGCACATGCTGTGGTGCTTTGTAAAAATCACTATACCTTCATCTGGTTCAAGGTTTCTGAGGCATAATAGCTATTCTAGGCCAACAAAGAACTGTACGTATAAATCGTGTCTGAGCTGAAACGGGTTTGGGTTGACAATGTTAGACACTTATTCTGACACTGGACTGAAAGGATGAATGTGAACAGGAAGTCCAAGGATACGGTGCTTACACTTCTGTTTCTGATTACTCTTAATGTCCTTGCTATTCTTATAAATCCTTAGGAATCATTATTAAACAAGGAAAATGTTTCAGATGGAGACGACTGACTTCATGGTCAAGTTTTATAACGAAACATATTTTGCCTCTTTTGTCTTAGACAAATCAAGGAAATGGTTAAATCAATTAAAACAGAAATGGAATAAAGAGGAATGTGTAGAAATGTTTATGTCAATGCAACTGGGTCTGATGTATGATTAAATCACACAAATAGCTTATTTGTTGCTTTTAGGGTACTGAAAATTGAGTTTTAAAACATCAAAATGTAGAGTGTTTTTAATTGATTTCTTCTGCACTTTCTTTATGCTCTGCACCTCCAAATGTGCCGTGTCTATATGTTTGATATATAGCAGTTTGGCTTTCAGATTTAACTTGTCATTGTGTGGGTAAAGCTTGAGGTTATGTTCAATTACACAAGTAAAACATCTGTGCGCTTTTTCTTTTCAACTTTGATTTGAGCTGGATGGAATTTTTATTAAACCCACAGCAGACGCTCAAAATATTAGGCCTGTCAGTTGAGATTCGCCTGTGCGACAGTATCACAAAGCAAAGGACAAACTGGCTTTCACTGTTAATTAAAAAAAAAAAAAAACAGGAAAGAGGAAGAACTTCTTGTTTTCATGTTTTTTTAATTAAGTTATAGGAAACTGAGGTTTGAATGTAAAAAACGCACAATAGTTTAAAATCACGTAGTTTAAAATTTTTTTCCCCACTGTATTAGTACTTATTATAGACTTGAGGATTAATCAAGTCATGACCATTTTACCTGGCCAAAACATCAAAATAAATAAGTAAATAAAGTGTTTGTAAAACTGCAAGATAATAGTGAAGGTTTGACTATAAAGTCTTAACTATAAAAGGGAAAGTTACAAAATTAGGATTTCATTTCGAAAATGTCTCTTTTACTTTTATTGTTTGAATATCAAAAACGGAGTAACTTACATTCCAAACACAATATTTCCAGTTATTTTTGTCCATTTTTGCCAACCACAAGTTTGAAACGGAGACACAGCACAATGAATTGCTACGCGTTTCCTTGCAACACATTATGAATGAATTTTTGAACAAATCGTTTGAGTGAATGATTCAAATGAGTCACTCTTAGGCCACGTGTCCACCAAAGTGTTTTTTCCAGAGGATGGCGTATTTTTTCAATTGTTTTCAATGGGAGAGCCGTGTTTTTTAAAACGCCAGGAGCGTGCCGAGCACTGAGTGTCTTCTTCATGCTGCGCGCTCAGGCGTTTTTTTTCTCAGCGCCGCGAGTTGAAAAATGTTCAACTTAGGGTAAAACGCAGGGCACATCACTGTCATTATAGTCAGTTAACCAATCACAATGGAGGAGGGGTGGGACTAATACCGGTCAACCATCACACCCTGCTTGTACTATGGCTGAACGACAATGGAGAAGTTAATATTGCTTGTCTCCGAGTATTTATGTCTTTACTCTATGGAATAATGCTTGGAGAAACATTTCATTCGCTATACATCTGCCATTCAGCGGACCTTCAGCCAACACAGCATCTCAACTGAAAAAAATGCTGCGCTGCAGAAGCGCTCTGAAGTGCTCATAGCTGGGCGTTTTCAGTGGGCTAAAAACGCTTTGGTGGACACGCTGCCTTAAGGCCAGTAACTTGTTTTGTTCCTGAATAAATCATTGTTTTTGAACGAATCGGTTCACTGAATAATTAAAAAAGACAGTCGTTTGTTGCCACCTACTGGCGTAACATTGTAACATGCAGAAAGAGTTACTGAAAAGTGTTATTGATATTATGTATCTTAAAAGAGACATTATTACCACTATAAAGAAGTCAAAGTTTTCCTTTTGGAGTGTTTATATATTTGTATTTTTTTTATATTTTTGATTTTGTGATAATTGTTAAAATAGTACACTACTCATATTAAGGTGAAAATAATGACCTATAGAATGAGTGTACTTGGACTCAAACTGACTGGAGAATTTGCAGGGCTCCAGTGTGTCCCGTCCCAGTAAGAGACAACACATCTCCCTTCAGTGCAGCACAGCTGTCTGTGTGGAAAGAGAATACCCAGCAGCACCGTAACCTGTCACATCAATCTCTGCCCGCTTGACAGGCGCTATGCCCACCTGTTCGTGGGTACTGCTTTCCTGGCCACAGCTTGGGCTATGTACTGGCGTAACATTGTAACATGCAGAAAGAGTTACTGAAAAGTGTTATTGATATTATGTATCTTAAAAGAGACATTATTACCACTATAAAGAAGTCAAAGGTTCTTCATGGAACCACAGAGAATACCCAGCAGCACCGTAACCTGTCACATCAATCTCTGCCCGCTTGACAGGCGCTATGCCCACCTGTTCGTGGGTACTGCTTTCCTGGCCACAGCTTGAGCTACGTGTGTGACAGTCTGGGGTCTGGCTGCTTGTGCTTTTCAAGCCTCAGATTACGTATGTGCACTTTTATGACATCGGCTACTGTTTATATCACAATCTTATACATTTAATCTCCAATTGACATGACATTTCAAGCAGCGACAGCAGTGTGATACAGTATAACTTGCTTAAAGCTATTTTAAACAATATGTTTACATTTTTATATAATTTTGTTAAAAATGTAATATATAATAATATGAAATAAGTATAAATAAAATATATTAAACAATAAATTAAAGATGTAAAATTATAATTTATTTTTAATATATATGATTTGTTTTTTTATTGACTGATTTATTTAAACACTGTTTTAATGACTTAATCATGACATAATAATTCTTAATTTACTCTGCTGGACTGTTTAAGTGAACTGCACAAAATAGTAAAATATTTGTTAAAGAAATGGTGACTTGTTACATCATCTAAAGTATATGTATTTTCCCCTATGCATTCCAATTTTAATTTAAACCTCATTTTGCTTTTTCACACAAGCTTTTACTGCATGCAAAGTACACATAATCAAAATGTGAAATGGATCTTACATCACTTAGTAGGCTATGCACTTAATCTGATTTGATAATTATGATGGAATTTAAGCAAAATCTTTTGATTTAATTGCATCATGTCTTCTCAAGATAATCACAGAGACAAATCTGATTTGAATGTGCATTCAGCACAGGTCTGATGAAATATCTTCAAATTTCATACTAATATTGTAATATTAGTCATCAGGACTGAACGTATAAATAACACATGCAACAACTGCTGTGGAAGTGTGACTGTCTGCATGACTGGGATCCATCAGATGCACTTAGTCACCATGACCTGATCATGAACTTAGCTGACATGCAAGCAACAATACAAACTTGTTCAATATATTCACAGTTTCAACAGTTAAACAGTTAATGCAACTCATATACTTAATTAAATTGTGTTTATTTTTATTATGCTCTATACGACATATAGAAGGTAGAATAGAAATATTATATAATTATATGAAGACTAGAATAATGGCTACTGAAAATTCAGTTTTACCATTACAGAAATAAATTACAGTTAAAAAATATATTTAAAAAGAAATCTGTTATTTAAAATTGCAATAATATTTCATAATATTACAGTTTTACTGTATTTTTGATTAAATAAATGCAGCCTTGGTGAGAAACTTAAACAAAAGTAATTCATATGCTTGCCATTTCTGAGTGAAATGTGTTTCTGCATAATTTTTTTTCAGTATATCTTCTGTTGTAGCATGTTGTCATAAAACTTAAAACATGTTAAATGAACTGTATTTTTTTTTTCTTGCATTTGTGTCCAATTCGTTAGAGTATGTATCTACAAGAACTGAAAATAAAGCCCCCATTAGAAATATTCACTAGTGTAAAAAGTGTGACAACATGCCCCAATCTCCCTTTGTTTCATTATTTTAATTTTATTTGCATGTGTTTGTTGACGTGAAACATGACATTAAAAGTGTTAAATGAATTTGACGGTTTAAAATCAAATGCATGATCAAATGCATCAAAAGTTCAACATACAGCGATTCACAAATATTCTTACACATCTGTGGTGATTAAACACATTTACTGGTGACCTTCTCTAGAGGTTTACCTTCTCTAGGTAAGCACACCAGTTCAGTTTCACACTCTACAGATCACTTCTCATCCTAAATCTCTTTCCCTCATCCCTTTCTCCTTCAGTTGCTGCTTTCAGCTTAATGTCTCTGAAGTCCATTAGTAGCCTCTCCGCCTCCCCCCATCCCATAAAGCCCCTGCACCCTAAAGGCACGGCCCTTAATGGCAGGGGTGGTTGGAAGTGAGCTCTTAACGGATTCCCGGCAGGAAGTCAGCGGCTCTCATGTTACCTGAACAGGTAAGACAATGTTTGTTTATTTTTATCACTGCGAATCCGGAGGTCATGGGACATGAAGACGTGCTGAAGCGCTAGAAGGTAGAGGCTTGTTGATGTTGAAAAGGCTGACACTCAATCCTGAGATCCAGGATCGAGGCGAACACATTCCTGAAAGCAGTCATATATCTGGACTGAGAGTGGTTCTGCCTGGGCTGTGCAGTTATATTAGATCCTCTGATCTTCTCTACAAACTAAACAAACATGTGTGTCTGCAATAGTAAACCAAAGGCAGTAATTTTCTGAACAAAAGTAAATGAAGATGATAAAGATGTTGAGAGACAAACATTTTCATTAATCATCAGGTTACCTAGTCACGTAGGTGGCAAGCTGAAGCAGATAATGAAATATGTACACCATAAATGGACTTTTACTAACAATTTTACAAAATTAAACCATACACTATATGGTTCACAAGTTTGACGTCCGTAAGATTTTTTCTGAAAGATATCTCTTATGTCCACCAAGGATGCATTTATAAATAAAAAGTGTAATATTGTGAAATATTATTACCATTTAAAATCGCTGTTTTCTATTTGAATATAAAGCTGAATTTTCAGCAGTAATTACTTCAGTCTTCAGTGTCACAGTCTTCAGAAATCGTGTGCTCATTAATTAATTTCTAATTATTATCAGTGGTGAAATGTTTTTGTGGAAACTTTTTTCAGTATTTTTTATGAATAGAAAGTTCAAAAGAACAGCATTTACTTGAAATAGAATTGTGATGTCAACATTCTCAAGGCATGTTTTCAAAGAAAAATGAATTAAATATTGATAATTGAATATTGATTATTTTTTCAGTCAAAGCGGCATGTTCCTCCAGAAGCCAAGTGTCCGGCCTTTTTCATGGCTTCAGAAATGGCAGTCGTTAACAGCTTTGCTTCCCCCAAGTTGGCCTGAGTTACTCGGTCAAGTCACTGAGATTAACACAGAGAACCTGACGTGTGAGACAGCAACCTTGATCCATAAAAAGACCCAAGGCCCTTGGTACGAACATGCGAAGGTGGTCCTAAAATAGGAATAACCACACAAGCACTGTTTACCCTTTCTGTTTTTAATGTTCTGTTCCTTTAATCTGTTTGTGCTCAATGTGCAACACGGTACTGTAAACGCTGCCTTCGATAAGTGTGACATGACAAAAAAGGATTCCCACAAACTATTTTGCGTATTTTATGAAAAAATGTCTCACTGATAGAAAGTAATTGTTCAACGATTGACTCTTCATTCTCACACAGACATGTTCTGTCCATTTATCTGTCATCATCTGCAGGTAAAAGCGGCTATTTGGGACTTGAGGTTATTTAATATGTCTGATCCTGCTGAAAAACGTTAACTTGAAATAGGCATATTATTGTGTGCTTTGTTAACATTTTCACTGAATAAGTGACATGACACTGAATTAGCCACAGAGAACCATAAACAAAACTCAGTGAAAGTCACTCTACTGTATGTTTTGCTTCTACGCCACGGTAGACAGTTTTGACAGCAGGAACTTGTTTCGCCTAAAAAGGTCCATATTTCCAATCAGTAGTTGTAGAAGTGACAAAACGCTTACACATTCTCGGATTGGTTAATGTAAGCTGGCAATGGATTTGTTGATGCTTGTATTTCAGCAATGAGCTTTGGGTTGGGCCAAATGTCCAGTGTTTACATGTGTTCTCACATTCATTTAAAGTCTATCGCGGGCACATGCACTGCCAGGAGATGACGTGAATTTATAGCGCGGGGAATGTTAGCAAACCTAAACACAGTCGTGGAAGAGCCTTGTTGAATTCACATATTGGTTCAAGCAGGCTTGTGATTATTCGTCCCATTTACCCTGCTTTTAAAATCCTTCATATGCCACCTAACCCTTTGACAAATGCCTGCCGTGAACAGAACAAAGTCCTATTTGAATCCAAAGGCTTTGTGCTCTCCATCAGAAGAACTGTAGCAAAGCACAACAGTTATGTGAGGAATTCCCAGATCAAGACCTTTGGATTCATTTGCTGCTGTAAGGTGTGTTCAGCTTCGGTGAAAAGCCAAACACTGTGCACTGGAGTGAAATGCGATATCTAGGCTTAGCACTTCAGACACAACATCATCTCCTAGATCGGCACGATGCTTAAAAGTAAAAGTTACGCTTCATCTTCACAAATTCAAGGCCGGGTTGAGTGGATTCTGATTATAGTGAAAACCCTTAACATAACATAGGGTATTTTAACATAGTGCTGAAATTAATGCATTAGATATCATTTTATATATTATATATTTAATTTATGTGTGTAGTTTTTATTGAACAAAAAAAATCTCTGAAAGCATTTGGAAATCATTCAAAACCTTACAAAATTGATTGTGGTTGTACCATGCTACAGTCGTGGTATCAAATACAGGACTTTGATATACAGTAGTCAACATTTGAAGTGGATCAAAAAAGTTCATCAAAGTTGTCCTAAGACAAGAACGCTTTTAGGTTTTAGGACAACTTTGATGAAAGGTTTTGATCCACTTCAAATGTTGACTACTGTAAACCACAATACGTATTTTCATATCTACATGGTATTATAAGAAAGTTTTAACGAAAACCAAAACCTGAAAAAGTTTTGCAAGGGAAAGTACAAGTGTTTTCATAATGATTATACCTGAATTTGTGAATTTATATATCAGTTAATTTTGTTGAAAGCACACAATTTTTGTTGAAGGCCGCAAAATGTTATTTTAGTTTATTTATTCAGATTATTTCTGTTGTTATACTGAGATACTTAAATATATTTATAATATATTTATATATGTTAATATTGTTGAAATCACTTTGTATCAAATTTTTGGTTTATTTATTAAAATTATTTCTATAGTCAAAGATATACGGTACTTGCTCAAATATGTTTAAAAATATATTTCAAAAACGATATTTCCTACAAATATTTTTAGGCAGTTGTTGTATATATTGAAAATATAATGTATTTATAATATAATATTATAATATAATAAAATCTCTTTTTTTTAATTATGTGAATTTATAAGTTATTTTTGTTGAAACCACGCTGTATAGATCCTATAACATAAAGGTCACAAAATTCAGTTTCTAAATTGTTTACTTTTAATTTTATTCTTTAGGTATACTGAGATACTTTATTACTTAAATACTTTATATTTAAAAATATATATAATTTTATGATATAATATAATACGTATATTAGTATTTAAAATCACTAATATAAGTAACATTAGTAAACAATGGTTCTTTCACTATTTATGTGATAGTGACATTTAACCTTACAAAAGACCTGTTTGAAGTCAAAGGTCTTGTGTTTGTTCTGGAGGAGCATTGTGTTGTCCGTTCTCTCCTGATGAGTGACAGCTCCAAGCTTTGGGGTTTAGGCCAAACATAAAGGTTTCACAAAGCTGCTGGTCTTAGATGTGGGATCAGCGGCATTCTCCATCCATTAAAGCATCTCTGCAGCTCTCCGACCTTAAAGAAGTCATTACCCTCATAATTAAAATTGTAATATCAATCCTGTGACATGCTCCAAATTGTTTGAACATGGTTTTGTGCTAATTAATTAGCTAGATTAACAGTATTACCTCAGAGCTGTGGTGCAGCGGTAATGCCCTTGATAAAGAAAGGGCACAGCATTCCCAGGAACATAGTTTTGAGTCTGGCCTGCTTAATAATAAAAGTGAAAAAATAACACATTATGCAAATCTATCTTTGTGATCTGTACATTGAAGCTGTGCATCAGATGTCCGTATTCAAATAAGCAGTAATGCTTATGTTGGCTAATGTGAAAAATACCACCAGCAGTGGTGTGAAAATTGACAGCCACACTTGTGGATGTTCTGAATGTCATATAGAGCTTGGCCTTCAGCTCCGGCATTAGTCAAGTCAAGTCAAGTCACCTTTATTTATATAGCGCTTTTAACAATACAGATTGGGTCAAAGCAACTTTACAGTATTAAATAGGAAAATAGTGTGTCAATAATGCAAAATGACAATAGTAAACACTCAATTTTCAGTTAAAGGCAGTTCTTCCGCCTGCAAAGAGAAAGAGATAAAAACCACAACCCTCATCATTTACTCCATTTGTAACTGTTTCAGAAAAGACCACACAAGAAAGAGGTGCTATGCGCAATTGGTTGTCATGAGGGTACAACATGAGATCTTAAAGGAGCAGTTCAGCTTAAAAATGAACATTCTGTCATCGTTTATTCACCCTCATGTCTTTCCAAACCCATATGATGTGGAAGTTTCATTATATGCTGAAAGTGTCAAGCTCTAAAAATGACAAAAAAACACTATAAAAGTCTCGTAATAGTAGTCTGTATGAATCAAGCACTATAAGTCTTCTGAAGCCTTATTATAACTTTGTGTGATAAAATGTATAAGCTCTCAAATCTAATTTATGTTCAAATGTATTTACATATGGCATATCAAGAGGTCTTATATCATTTGTCATTGTATATCTTGTAACTGATATATAAGCACATCATTCAAAAGTTTGGAATCAGAGATTTTTTAACACTTATATTAAGCAAGAATGCATTAAACTGATCCAAAGTGACAGTGAAGACATTTCTAATGATACTATAGATAGATAGATAGATAGATAGATAACTGCAACATACGCAACATAACTGTTTTCAACAGTGATAATAAGAAATGTTTCTTGAGCTGCAAATTAGCATTAGAATGATTTCTGAAGGATCATGTGACATTGAAGACTGGAGCAATGATGCTGAAAATTCAGCTTTGCATTACAACAACAAATTACATTTTAAAATAGATTACAATATATATATATATATATATATATAAACTGTAATAATATTTCACATATTGCTGTATTTTTATCAAATAAATGCATCACTTTTGATATATACGTTTATATATTAAATATGTGTTTTATATAAAATATAACAATTTGTCAATTTAATATTTTATTAATGCACTTTTAAATGATAGCCTAAATAAAAATGCTATGTGAAGGAAGAAATATGAAGGAAGATATTGTTAGTACTAGTAGTAGTACTTGTAGGGTTTTTGTGCACATCTCGGGGTTGTAAAACATTGTAAACGTGTTAAAATCCAGAGCCCAACCAATAATAATTTTACCAGGCAGAGCATAAGAGTTATCACATGGTCATTTAACTTAACTACTTGATTGATAGAGAACATTAGACTCGAGCTGATTAAAATGCCAGCGGCCTGTTGATCCATTTTTTCAAGTGTTGGGAGTTGACCTTTCACATGGCTGATGACAGTCCCTTCCACAAACGGTGGGCAATGTGACAACTGGCCGCGGATTCCTCGACGCCATTCCAAAAAAGTACACGCGAGTTGCGTTTAATTTTTTGGGATAATGTGACTGACAGCTCGGCCTCTCACCCCTAATTAGTGCTCGGTTATTTATGAGCCACTGCCGCGAATTATGCAACACCATCACAGATCCTCCAGTCAGTGAAATGGCGGATATCAAGTGTCGCTCTGATAATAATTGCGCGCGCTTTGCTGAGGCGCTGCTCTAAATAGTCCAGTCATGCTCATATTGGCGCGGAGTTACCAGGCAGAGATAATGTGACAGCTTTGCGTTATGAGCACATTAGCATTTGTATATCTAATTTATTGCATGTAATGTTCTATTTTTTCTATCGCTATTAATTAAGCTAATCATTCTTACCTACTCTTTTTCACACTGGCTTGTGGTCAGAGTTTTAAGTCAAAAGACCAGTTATACATTTATTTTTTTTAATGTTGGTTTAAAACATCTGTTTTAAATTAGAAGATTTTGCGAATTCTGTAGGCCTACTCTTATTTTTGCACACCGTACTGAAAACCACACTGACACACATGCTGTTCTTCAGAATAATCGTGTACATTTTAATTGTTTCATGAATTGTTTTGTCTTTCCTAATTGTTTACTTTGTGAAGCTATTTCATTTAAAGCCTATAACCAGCAGAGTGACAACATGCCCCACTAAAGGTCAAGATCTATAGACCTACAGAAAGTAATGTTGATTCAGAATACAGAAACTGACCTGGTCTCCTCTACACTTGTAATTTTTCTATATCCAATATTATTATTTTTTTTCTAGGCTATATAATTTATTTAATTTTTGTTCATATGGCCAAGTGAGCTTGTCAATTTCATTGTCAACAGTACTGAATACTGTAGTACATATGACAAATATAATTAACTCAACTTTGAACTCAAGGGACACAAACAGGCTACAAATACAACCAGAGTGACCAGAGTTTCAATGTCATAATTTATAAAATACCTATACTGTACTTTGCTGTCACAAAAACAAGTTGGCTTAGTAACCAGTTCTACATTCTGAAATGTGACTTAATCTGCCATATGAACTCCTTGAGTTTTTCATGCACCCCCAGCACTTTAGGACGCTCCTCAGTGCTGGTTTCAAAAAAGAGGCCTTTGTTTTACCCACTTAAGCAAGAGAAACCCCTGGCCACACATCTCTTGTCCATCATTGCTGTTGTCATAAGCCAATATTAATCTACAGCTGTCCGGTATTCACTGCAACCACAACCAAAAAGAAAAGGATCAAATGGCAGCGTGATAACATTCACTCTCCTGCTTTCTTTCTCGCTTCCCATTTCCTTTTCATTGCCTGACTCTATGGCCGAGAGAACAAAACATCACACAGATTAAAAGTAGCCCATGGTTACATTCCTACTCATGTTGCGAACATATTAATGCAGAAAAATTTATATTGAAATAATTTCATCTCTGATGGTCTCGCTTTTGAGGTTTCGAAGGTTGCAGCAAATTCGTAATAGTCTTTTGTTTCCTTCTTAAGAGCCCAAAGCAAGCAGAAATACATTTCAAGATGTGCCTGGTATGAAAAGATGCCTCTATAAACAAGTTTGCAATTTAACGAGCTTTCTCTAAAACACTTAAGAGCAGCAAAAAGTGTGTATCGCCTGGTTTTATTTCCATTTTTGTTTCGTAGGATGAAGATAGACAACTGATAAAAACAGACAACACCTCATTCTCCTCAATGCACTGGAAAAATACTTTCAAAGGTAATATATTACATGTCATACATTCAAATACACCGTGGTGAGACGTCACCCTATAGGCTGACGGTGACTGAAAGTGGTTGTTAAAAAAGTACAAATGAAAGAATCAATATTTCTGTCATGCTGTTTGCTACGTGTAGCACTGGATACACTAGGACACATAAAGTATATACAGCACAGCGTAATGGTGTTTGTATCTACTTCCAGTTAAACCCACACCACTCCTCAGAAACAAATGAAAAGCCAAGCCAGTTGTTCCCTTTCACCGTGTGTCTAGATACAACAAAACGCCTGTTTAATTAAATCCAGGGCGCTTGCTCGGTCAAACGGCGCAGTGCCGTTGTGTGTGCGTCTGCTAAGTTCCACAACAGTTGTCGGTGACAGGTGCAGAAAGCAATATAGATAGAGTCAAGTGGCTTCAAATAGCCGCTCTCTGTCATGATAGGGAATGCTGCTCTAGCATCAGAAACTCTGTCATTTCATGTAGACGGTCTGTCTTTTCTGCAAGTTCGTCCCCATGAAGTAACGTTTGTCCTTTTTTAAAATCTCATTTTGGGTCCGTTTCGCTGAGGGTCGGGGGAGGGACGGGGCGAGAGCAGCTGCTAGTCACACCACTACAGCATGTTTGCTCCTCTTTACAGTCTTTTCTCCATTGAGAGCGTTTTGCATTCATCCGAAGGGTTCAGCTTAGGATGGTCCCGCTGCAGAGGGTGTAGCGCCGAGCTGCAAGTGAGACGAGAATCTGTTACAGAAAAGCCAGAGAAAGACAAGCCAGCGGAGAAAGAAGCGGCCGCAGGGCACTAAAACCAGTACAAGTCCTTGCTCTTATCCTGGCTCTGTAGACCTGAGAGGAAGAAGGAAAAGGAAGAAAAGGGTAAAGAAATGAGGAGAGGGAAAACAAGCAGCAAATATAGAGAAGTGAGGAGACTTCAGGCAAGGAAAGCATTGAAGAGTGAGAGTGAAAATGAGGAACGAATATGTCAGCAGAGTAAAGGTCAAAGTCAAAAACCTTGAAGATAACTAGATTCAAAACTCAGAATATGTGCTTCAAGAAGCTCTTAGACACTATTATTTTGACATTATACGTTTGAAGTTTTTGAGCTGACTTTTTTGATGCACCGTTTTTAACCTACGGTGGCCCTAAAATGTATTTAGACGCTTTAAGGCACACTTAAAAAATCTAAATGTCATTGCATTATATAACAAAATATTAAACTGAGTGGCATTTGCAGACAAATCATACTGGAGCTTTTCTCTGAAATAACTTCAGTTTTCTTCAGTTATTTGAACTGATGTCAACGTGATTTTAGTAGATGTATGATGTCAGTTCTCTTAAAATTCACACAGGCGTCCTGAGAAAAGTAACCACAGGTTTAGTTCATCACATTATTAACTACACTATGTTCAAAAGTTTGGGGTTAGTAAGATTTTTTTTTTAAGTCAGTGAAGATGCATGAAATTGATCAAATTGACAGTAAAGACATTTATAATGTTACAAAATAATTCTATTTTTAAATAAATGCTTTCTTTTCAGCAAATAATCCTGACAAATGTATCACAGTATCCACAAAAATTAAGCAGAATTGTTTTCAACATTGATATTAATAAATGTTTCTTGAGCAGCAAATCAGCATATTGATTTCTGACGGATCAAGTGACACTGAAGACTGGAGTAATGATGCTGAGAAATCAGAGAAATACATTACATTTGACATTATATTAAAATAGAAAACATTTAAATATAAATGTATAAATATATAAAAACATTTATATGTAAATATAATAATATTTAACAGTTTTTACTGTATTTTTGATCCTTTGTGAACTTTGTGCATAATTTCTACTAAACCAGAAAGTGTAATAAAATTACTTTTTTTTAATATTTAATGCCAAAACCTTGTTTTTAGTGACATGCTTTTCTTGCAAAGTGTTCTATTCGTTAAAATAAATGCCTTTTGGTTTGATATTTTGTTTTCAAATGCAGTGACATCCATACGTTTTTTAAGTGTAGCTCATGTGAATAAACACTGCTGGCTGTATGTAGACTGCATGCCGTTCACACCTGTATCCATGTTCAGGCTCACATCAGAGCTCGGCGCTGTGAAAGCTCCGGTCCACGCCGAGCTGCCCGGCTCACTCTTGCTGATATCGCACGGCGAGGCTCCAGGTGCGGGAACAGTGGCTGGAGGAAGTCTATGCGGCCGCACCGAGGGCACGAGTAGAGAGCTGTAACGGGGGTCAAAGTGTGTTCCGTACATTTCGTGCATGGAGGGCCGGGGGAAAGCGGACCCCTGGGTGCCGATGGCTCCGCTGAGCGAGTAAGGGTGATGGTGGTGAGAGGGGTGCCAGGGCTCTGGGGTGGCTTGGTGAAGGTGGCTGTGTAGAGATGCGGTGGAGTACGGGTCCGCTGGGAAGGGAAGATCTGTGTGGGAGGAACCCAGAGCGCTGCTGAGAGATGCTGTGACCGACGGCTGATATGCACTGTTCCAGAAAGAGGGAGGGAAGCTTCTCTGGCTCATAGGGAATGAATCGTCTGGGGAGGGAAACATTTAGATGTTCTGCATGTTAATGCGCATAAAAGCATGTGATAATTCAAATATACAACATTATGAACCTTTAAATATTTAGTTTGAGATTAAAATTAAATGCCCACATATTTGGATTCACAAAACATAAATGCAACAAACTGATTGTAAAAAATTATGTCCTAAATATCTTTATATCTTGATTTAATTTGCATTAGCTTTACAAAAAAAATCTATCTATTGATACTGAAACAATGCAAAAAAATAAAATAAAATTGTGCCTGTTGCAATTATTAATAGCTATGCAATCATAATTGATTGTAAAAAAATATCCTATTATTTCAGTCCTATTTATCTGAAAGTTAACTAATATGCATGAGCTTTTAAAACTCTACCTTTTGATACTGAAGCAATCAAAAATAAAAAAATAAAATAAAATTGTGCTTGTTGTGATAACTAATGTGAAATCATAACTGATTGTTAAAATTATGTCCTAATTATTATTTGCGTTACTTTTTTTTTTCATCTATCTATTGATCTTACAAAATAATAATATTAATAAAATTGGTACCATTGTCATGACTAATATCTGTACAATCAAAATTGATTGTATAAATTATGTCCTAAAATTATTTAATATATGTTATAATATACTATTTAATATATAATATTTTCATATATTTTAATTAATTAGCATTAGATTTTAAAAATCCATCTATTGATCTTGAAACAATGCAAACAAAGGAAATTTGTTTCCATTGTCATGACTAACAGCTGTGCAATCATAAAGGATGCAAGGAAAAGAGATATTAAATTAAATGTAAAAATGATGTCCTAATTATCTGTATATCTTAATTTGATTTAAATTAGCTTTTACAATCTATTGATCTATCTATCTTGAAACAATGCCGAAAAAAAACAAACACTTCATTCCCATGACTAAAAGCTGTGTAGTCATAAAGGATGCAAATAAAACATATACGAATTATGCATCAGATTCCCACCTCTCCAGGACGATGTACCTCTTGCGGTCTTGCTGTTGGTGGATCCAGGTGCGTAACTACTGGACTGACTCAAAGCCCGACTAAAATGTTCATCCACCACCGAACTGATGTCCCCTTGGAAATACGTGAATAGCACACATCTGGAGCTGATGTACTCAGCCTCCGGCGGGTGATCTTTCTCCCGGGCGCAGTCCTCCTCTTTTATAGGTGCCCCGGAGAGGTTAGAAAAAGAAGAGCTGCTTCCGCTCACTGTTTCTGGGGATTCTTGCATTTTCGAGTAAAATGCCAGTTTCTGAAAGCATGTAAAAAAAAAAAGGCAAAAATCTATTTACATTCAACTCTGATATTATTTACATGATACAGAATTACACTCACATACATTCTATTTATACACAGACAGATATAGGGAATCAGTATAGTCGTGTATTACATCTGTGTGTTTGCTGTTGCACAATTTGTGTTCATATAATGTTTCAAAACTTTTAAAACACTAGCACATAGAAATATACTCTCCATAAAGCATTACACATGCCAGTATTTCTACACTAAATATTTATTTAGGATAACAACATGAAATCTATAAAATACAGAAAATCTGTTTTCAAGTCCATTTTTTTATTCTCGTTATTAAGGATATAAGCTTATGAAACCGCGCAAGAAAAATACGACTCAAATAACAATTCCAAAAAGATTAAAAGCACATTTTGCTTAATAGTTAATAATAAGTTAATAATCAAGTTAATATGTCATACATACTGATCATATAACATAATAACCTATACAGTCAATATACAGTGTGTGTACATTTAAAATGATTAAAAGCAAACAAGTAGGCTATATGACATGTCATATATAAATGCTTGCTTTTAATCATTTTAAACAACACTTAAACCGCCATTAATACAGTCACGTTGTTTTCCATTAACATCTAACTATGCGACTTATTTTAAAACTGTAAAACTATTTGGTCAAGATTACAGGCGCAACAAGTCAAAGAAAGTTGCGCGCAAGGATTCAAACAAAATCAAAACAAACAGAACTGCTGTCAAATAAAATTAAAATGCATTTTCTTCTCACACAACAGAAGCATAATAAAGTTAACTTACACATGAACATACCTGATGGTGATATGGTGTGTATGCTGCGGCAAAATAAGGCTGAGGTGGACCATAAACTTGATACATGACATCCAAGCAGCTCATGGCGAAGACAGCGGTTATATCACGTATAGAAACTTATTAGCGGAATGAGAAGACGCTTCATTTGAAATAAAGCGCTGGCTCAGCGTGCACACGTCGAGTCCGGCTGAAGCGCACTGAGCAGCTTTTATGTTCTGTACTCTGTCTTTACGCACGAGTCTGATTCACTTTAAAGATTCGGTTCATCAAATGAGGAATGGTTCAGTGAGTCGATTCATTTGAATCATCACTCAAAGGGTTCCCACAAGTCCTTGTGCGCTCGATGCAGGTTCTTGCTTGCGGTAAAATAACATAACACTTGCACAACAATATAAGCTGGTAGGTGTGTTTTGAAATATGGTAGCTGGTTTCTAGCAGGTCATTCCCTAAAGCAGCGAAAATGTTCCAAAAAAATGGGTCGAAATTTAGTCAATTTAATCTAGTCAATTTACTTCAGACATTTTAGACGTCTTCCAGTTTCATGCGGGCATCCTAACTGAGATCTTGAACGTGTCAGTAAACATAGTCTATGCTTTGTTTTATGTTGTCTTGATGTTTTGTAAAAAGTCAGATGTTGTGTTTCTAAGCTGTTTCTTACCTCATCATGTTACTATGAAAGTTGAAGTTCGCGTGATTAGAAACACTGCAAATCGGTGCGTGAATCGCTAAAAAGAATCGGTTCAAATAAACGACTCCTGAATCGAACCTGTATGAAACGAGGCGTTTTGACGTAGCCTATGTCTACACCAGAGACCAATATCTCCTTACGAATCGTTCCTACAGGTAGCTTAATGTCCCTTTAACCATCAAACTGTTCTGGTTTTACAAATAAAAGTATATTTTCGTTTTTATTTTAGATTTGAGTGCATATTTAATAACACAATATAGACTACATCTTCTGAGACAGTGACTGCTATATACAGTAGTCAACATTTGAAGTGGATCAAAACCTTTCATCAAAGTTGCCCTAAAACCTAAAACCAAAATGCGTTCTTGTCAGGACAACTCTGATGCACTTTTTTGATCCACTTCAAATGTTGACTACTGTATATCTAAATAATTACATTTTCTGGTCTCTTCTGTCTCACAGAAGCAAAATTCAAAAAGGTAATAAACAACAACTTTCAGCTGAATAGAAAATGTGTATCAGGCCTACAATATGACTGCTTGTTCAAACCAAACAGATAAATTATTGCTAAATAAGTGTGCTGCAATCTGTCTATTTAAAGTGCCATTGTTTTCTGTGCCCAGTTGCCCTGGGCTCTTTAGATTTCCAGGTCAAAGGTCAAATAGTTTTCACGCAATTGGTACTGGGGTCAAGGGGCATTTTTCTGTCATTAGGACCCTTAAAATCAACAATATGTTGCAACTGAGAAAACACTGATAAACTGGTCAGTCTGAGACAACGATGCTGCTGCTGTAGTAACCACTACACTTCAGAAGAGCAGCTGAAGTGATGGCTAAAGCTCATCATGATTTTACTGGGAATTTCACAGGAATGTTTGGTATTCTGTCACATTACTCTAACCCACTTCATGGAGTCATTCACATATTAAGCTAAACTAGCGCTGTCCAGAGTGCTGGAGGTGAAATATTCCGGTTATTTCTCAACAAACACTAATAGCAGTATCTGAGGTGTAAAGTGATCCTCACAGTTGTAACTTCTGTATTTACTGTAGTTGGATTTTCCCAGGATTTGTACATTCTTGTACTAGACGTTCCCATACATTTTCTAAGGGCCCAAACAATGAGACAAATGGTTTTCTGTTCAACAACAAAACACTTTGATGAACTTGGAAAATGAATGGCTTGTCAAAAGTGATCATCTGTGTACCGCAACTGTTATGTTGGCTCCTGTATAAACATAACCAAGGAGGAAATCCTTGGAAGAAAGAGTTAGTAGAGGATGTCTGTCCATCCTGCCAATACAAATTACATTGTTAAATAATTGTCCACATAAAGATGACATTGTTAAAAAAAATACCGCAATGTAATAGCACATGCAATAGCATCAAAATTATTATGACAATTATGCAAACATATCTTAAAACATAGCCTTAATTTGAATAAAAATACAATTTCATATTTCTCAGAAAGCCATTAAATTACAGCAACACAGCAAACATATTGAAGTCAAACACTGAATATTTTTTCATACAATCCACAGAAAATATAGCGTGAAAAAAAGAGTTTTAATAAGTAGGAAATAAAATAAAAACAAACTTTTTAAATTTATAATCAATTATAATTTGAAATAAATAATAATTATATTTCGTTTATAAAATAATTGTAAAAATATATTTTGTTATAAATTCTAGAAACATAAATGGCATTGCTTTGAGAATATGGCAACAAATATGGCAATAAAATATACAAATTGCTTCTAATTCAACTCAAATTCATTGTTCACGCTTCAAGTTTAGCTCTTTCACACCTGTTCACAGATAGAGTTACAGCATGCAATAACTCTCCATTTCTGATGTGACAGCTTTCAAACAATGGGGGTTTTAGACTATGTAACCTGACAGGGTTTCTGTTTCTACCCAAATAGCTTAAGGACAAGGAAAAGTTGAGTGCTAACACCCAGCTAATAGGACCTAACATGCTGAAACAACAGTGCATTCAACATATCTAATGAATCAGGGAAGATCAGGGCACATCACTTACAGCTTTAACCGGCCCGCAGTTTTCAACATAGGCTCTTTCCTCTAATATGTGAGAATAAAGGAGTCTCCTGGCTTTGTGCCTCTGCTGACAGAGGGGACCCTTGTCCCCCAGTCATGCATTTGCAGGTAATCTGCCTGGGTACGTCCAAAACGAGGGAGAAGGGGGGGTAGGAGATGAGAGAAAGAGAGTGCAAAGACATTGTCAAGACAAGTTGAGGAGAGAATGGAATGTAAACATGTACTTGAGTAAAGCATGTAGAAATGTTTCGACAAAATGGTGACACAAAGTGATTTTATGGCGAGCCCACATGGTGTTGCACTCCATAAGCACATTTATTAATGCCTGAAGCAAAAAATGTTAAAGGAAAGTCGTTCGGAATAATATGAGGGTGAGTAAATGAAGGCAGAATTTTGGACTTGATGAAAAATGTAGGCAAGCATGTCAAGAAGTGATTTTATTTGGACTGTGGTCAGGGGAACAGTTGAACTCCATGTGTTGCTGATGAAGCAACAGAAGCCCTAGTGAATTGTGGGTTTGTGACATGGAAGTGAACCGCTGCACTCAATGTGACCACGGCAACTGTTGAGAGAAGAGGGGGGTCTGCTGTGCAACACGAAACAGAGAGTGTCTGTTTAAGGAGAGCTGGAGTGGCACCTGTCCCAGCTGCAGAGACAGCACAACGTATGGACAAACCATTTCAGGCCACTGAGGCTGTGTAGATCCTACAGAGAGACCACCAGAACTGGTGGTTTTACTGTTTAATAGTTGTTGTGGGGGCAAAGGTCAGATTTAGGAAATCCAGGTGATATTTAGACCTTCCAACATTTTTTTTATAGAATTGTTTGCATCTATCTATCTATCTATATATATATATATATATAATGTATGAATACACACAAATACACACTCACACACATACACTTTAATGTTTTATTGTTATATATTAAATATATTAAATAAATAAATATTGCAATTAACATCTTAATCGAAAAAGCTTGATTCATATTGAAATATAACTTCATATTTCCCATTAGAATACAGCAACCAATTACCAGCCAATTACAGCTAAAATCTTGAAAAAGATTTGTACAGCTAAATAAACAAAATGCAGGTACTTCCACTTTGGGTCATGACACAATTAAATCGTTGAATCAGAGTTCTGAATCGATTAATTGAAATGGCCAATTTGAAACGATTCAAAGACATGGATCAAATTTGTGAATTAATGCTGTTTGTGCTAAATAAGTGACACTAGGACAACATCTGTATTGTACTCGGTCATCATTCGCTACACCTGCCTCAGGTCCGAATAAGGATACCTTCTAAGCATAGTAACAAACAGATGTAGCCTACATGAAACGAGTAGCCTAGCCTATTATATCCGAATTCAAACCTTTTGTGAAACAAAAGGACTTTTCACACTTTGAAATAGTTAACCCTGGGTCATTCTAAACCTTGGGTAAACGGAATCCTGGACTAACTTTCTTCACGTTTCACACTGCTTTTCAATGCTATTCATAAGCTGCCGTTTCACACTGCACATTCCTAAACACAGGGTTAAAGTCCTTATTTGCATATTTGTGGTGTCAGTGTCACTGATTGGACGAACGCAGCATGTTTTCATAATAGTTCTAGCGTTGCACATTCACATTTATTGCCGACTGTATGATCAAGTTCTCCAGAATGGATGTTTTGGACTATAAAGGTAAGAATGAAATGGTTTCTTCACTACAAATGCTAAAAAGAGTGTTTATATAGCGTGCTGTGTTTTTCCGTGACTGTCCAATCCTGCTCTTGAAGGGCCACTGTCTTGCAGAGTTAAAGGGATAGTTCACCTAAAAATTACATTTTTCCCCATGATTGACTGACCCTTAAGCCATCCTAGGTGTATATGACTCTCTGGATGTGGATAATGGATGTTTCGGACTATAAAGGTAAGAATAAAATGGTCTCCAGAGCAGGGTTACATAATCATAATCAGAATCATAATCAGAATTAGCTTTATTCGCCAGGTGTGTGCAAACAGAGTCCCAGAGCTGCTCGGGGGACAGAGTGGTGTGTATCCTTTAAAACAGTGTAGCAGTGGTCCAGTATATTGCTGTCTCTGGTGGGGCATGTGATGTGCTGTCTATATTTAGGCAGTTCACGGGTGAGATTAGCTTTATTAAAATCACTGAGAACGATAATGAAAGAGTCAGGATAACGCTGCTCTGAGTGTGTAATTTGATCTGCCAACAGTTCTAGCGCGGCGCTCACACGCGCGTCAGGAGGAATGTACACACTCACCAGAATAAACGAGGAAAACTCCCGCGGTGAATAAAAAGGCTTACAGTTAATAAAGAGAGCTTCCAAATTTGGGCAGCACATCTTCTTTAAAACTGTCACGTCTGTACACCAGCCTTCATTGATATAAAAACATAATCCACCGCCTCTCGTTTTCCCCGATGACTCGGTGACGCGGTCCGCTCTGAACAGCTGGAAACCCGTTAGATGTAACGCGCTGTCCGGGATGGCTCCGTTCAGCCAGGTTTCCGTGAAGCAGAGCGCAGCGGAGTTTAAAAAGTCCTTGTTTGTGCAGGTGAGGAGTCGTAGTTCGTCTGATTTATTTGCTAGGGAGCGTCCTGTTTTAAGCGATTTTTTCCCGATCAGCTTTACTAGGAACGAACTCCTGGACATCAGAAATAGCACACCAAATAACTTTCTGCCGACATTTGAGCATTCAGATGTTTTACTGGACATTTTAGTCGGGGGAGCTGCGTTCCTATACAGGCGCTCCAGGCGATGCAAGCGAGGGAAACGCGCCGGCGCACTTGTGAAATTCCGACACTTTGGAGAGCGTTTTCAAAAATGTCTGTTTTCCTTGACAAAAACGCCATCTCAGTGTGGACGGAAGGCCAAAACAGAGAGAAAAACATGCGTTTTCCAACAAAAACATAATAGTGTGGACATGGTCTTTAATGTTTAACCCAACCTTCTGGGTAGTTTTATTTAACTCAACTATTGTAACCAGTTGCTGGGTTTGTCCATATTTCACCCAGCGCTGGGTTCTTTTTAACCCAGCATTTTTTTTAGAGTGTTCCTTTACCTGGGATTAAAAGCGGTGTTTAGAACAACCATAACCCTGGGTTAAGCGCAGTGTGAAAAGCCCTTTGGGTATTCCTTGAAAACACGGAAGTTGAGGAGCAGGTACTGTACAAGTGTTTGAGATGTAATTTGTACTTATTTAGTACATTTGTTTTATGCTTGTTGTTAGTACGTCATAGATAAAAAAACATGGCTCAAATGACATTGTAGTGTGTTCGGGAATATATAGTTACTATACATACAGTAGGCTACATGAAACAGACGGGAAGTGAGTTTTCTAGCATGGTTGGCCAGTATATTGAAAATATGCATTATTTTTCTGGATTTATATAGATAGGTACATCGACAGATATACTGTACTGTATATAGATGGATAGATCCAGGGACAACAGATGTTTTTAGAGTGAACTGTAGTCGTGTAAGTAAGCGTGTGACACACCTGTTGCTGTTTTCGGACAGTGATGAAGTGGTGACCCAGACTTAGGAGGAAATGTGGAAATCCACACTCTCTGGATCAGCTCTACTGAGCGTTTTCCATGTTCCCTTTCGAACGTTCACTTCATGTTGTGTATGGGGAAAACTCCTGTTTTACTCTGTACTGAAGCCTGATTTGTTCACGTTTGTGTAGCTGCATAAACCAATGGCGCTTTAGCCCGCCAGAAAGGGCGGAGCCGACGTGTATATAAGTCGGCTCGCAGTGCCATTTCATCAGTTCATTCTCCTTCAGTGACGAGGATCATCTCTTCGCTGACTCTGCAATCAAGAAGCCGAAGAAGGAAGAAGCTCAGCCTGCAGCTCGCCGCCGTAGAAAAGCCCCGGCAGCGGAAGAATCAGTAAGCCTTCCCCTGTGGCCATCCGGCACTTAAAAGAGCACATTTCTGAGCAAAATTCCTAGCGACGTTGTTTCAAATGTCACGCCGCGAGAAGGGCAGTGAGTGCGTCGCCTGTCTGGCCAGCGCCGTTGTGGAAATAGTGCCCCCAGCGAACAGCGAGTCAGGCTGTTTCAGCCACTACTTCCTCGTTCCAAAGAGAGACGGCGGGCTCAGACCCATCTTGGTTCTGAGACATCTGATTCTCAAACAGATTCTCGCACACAATTACCCCGAAGGACTGGTTTTTGACAGTGGATCTGAAAGATGCGTACTTTCACATCCTCACAGCCCCCGTCACAGACCGTTCTTGAGATTCGCGTTCGAGGGAGTGGCCTATCAATATGCAGTCCTTCCATTGGACTGTCTCTGGCCCCGCGCACTTTTACGAAGTGCATAGACGCGGCTCTTTCCCCTCTGAGGCAGATGGGAATCCGCGTTTTGAACTACCTCGACGATTGGCTTGTTCTAGCCAGATCAGAATGGGAGTTGGCTGCTCATAGAGAGCTGTTACTCAGCCACTTAGAGCGCCTCGGGTTGGTTATCAACCCGCACAAGAGTCACCTGTTGCCCAGACAGTGTGAGTCTAAGATTGTTCTGGGGGCATGGATTACGCCTGAGCAATCCCTGACCATTCAGCGATTAGTGGCATCACTCAAGCCAGGGATGAGGTGTCCCCTGAAGTTTTTTCACAGGTTACTCTGCCTTATGGCGGCCGCTGCCTCTATAATTCCTCTGGGCCTGCTTCACATGCGGCCCCTCCAGTTTGGCTCAAAGCCTGCGTTCCACCCCACGCTTGGTGCCTGGGGCGGCTTTCTGTCAGGATAGACCACCGCTGTATCAAGGCCGTGGCCCCCTGTACGTCCTCTCGCTTGTTTCAAACAGGAATGAGGTTAGGGCTGATCTCCAAGAGGAAGGTAGTCACAACGGAAGCTTCCAACTCAGGTTGGGGCGCCCTGTTGGAGGACAATCCGGCGTTCGGCTCCTGGTCAGTCCCGGAGCGGCGTCCGCACATCAACTGCCTAGAGATGCTGGCGGTTTTCTTAGCCCTGAAAACCTTCCTACCGACCTTGAAGGGGCACCACGAACTGTTTTAAATAAAGCTTGCATTTGGATCTATCATCGTTGTCACATCAAGTCCTCATTACAGAATACTTTGCCTACCACAGATACAGCAGCTTTATAAAACACCAGATCACCATGGATCCAGCATTACGCCTAGTTCGCCTCCGTCAAGGTAATCGCTCTTTTGTGAACTTTACTATCAAGTAGACTTCAATGATACTTTCTTAAAAGACATTTTTCGTTTTGGTTTGAGTAAGGACATCTCAAGTTTAATGCCATGCAATACCCTTCACTGGACTCTTGCCCGTTATATTGACTTTGCTTTGCTTTTGAGTGGCTCTGCATTTACTGTGGGGATAGCTGATGAGGAACCCTATCCTCCAGTATTCGCCACACCAGAGTATTTGCACGTCATCTCTGGAATTATTCACGTCACGCCAGAGTCCGATCACGTCATGCCTGCTAAGCCACAGCCTGCACACGTCACGTCTGTCAAGCCAAATCTTGTTCACGACATGTCTGCCAAGCCAGGGCCTGTTCACAAAATGGCTGCCGACCCAAGGACTGTTTACAAAATGGTCGCCATTCAAGAGACTGTTCACAAAATGGCTACCAATCCAGAGACTGATCATAAAATGGCTACCAATCCAGAAACTGTTCATAAAATGACTGCCAACCCAAAGACTATTTACAAAATGGCTGCCACACGAGAGACTGTTCACAAGATGGCCGCCACTCAAGAGCCTTTTCACAACATGGCCGCCACTCAAGAGCCTCGTCACAAGATGGCAACCATGCCTGAGTCTCGCCACGGCCGCCATCACAGAGCCTCGTAACGCCACAGTCTAGTCACGTCTCAGCTGATCTTCCAGAGTCTAGTCACGTCTCAGCAGATCTTCCAGAGTCTAGTCACATCTCAGCCGATCTTCCAGAGTCTCGTCGCGTCTCGGCTGATCTTCCAGAGTCTCGTCACGTCTTGGCTGATCTTCCAGAGTCTCGTCCTGTCACGTTTGCCATCCCAGAGCCACGTCCTGTCGCGGTTGTGTTACCGCAACCCCCCACAGTCCTGTCAATAGAACCTATCATTAAGCGTCAGAGGTTGGCATCCAGCATGGCGGATCCACCGCTGGTGTCAACACGCACAACTGATATCCCTAAACCTACTCACTCTAGCCCTCCCGTTCCTGAACTGATTCCCCTGTCTGCAGCACTTCCCATAATGGGGGTTGCTTTATGGTTTGTTTGGGCTGCATACACCACCACTGAAACTCCAGAGGCGATGGTGCTTGCTGCAGTTTCTCCAGAGGTGGCGGTGCATGCTGCAGAACCTCCCGAGGCAGCGGCGCTCGCTTCAGCTCCTTGCGCAGTGGTGGCACCCAGAAATGCATTCCCAGCCTGTCATGTCCCGGTTGAAGGGACCAATGCTGAGCTCTGTATCTATCCTATCTATTAATGAACTCTCCCTGTTGCCTGATGCCTCTGTTACAACCGCAAGTGCTTTCTCTGAACTCTCTGTGTTTGTAGCTCCTGATGCTATTGCTGCAGAACCTCCAGAAGTGGTGGCATCCGCTGCAGGACCTCCAGAGGTGGCGGCGTCCACTGCAGAACCTCCAGAGGTGGAGAGGGTTCCCACTTATGAACTCTCTGCCTATCCTATTACAGCCAAGGAGGCCTTTCCCGAACTCTCTGATTGCCTTGTAATGACCAAGGAGGTTGTTTCTGAGCCCTATGACTGTCCAGTCATGGCCAAGAAGGCCAGTCCCAAACTCTCTGCCTGCCTTGTCGCAGCCACGGAGGCTGCCTATGAACTCTCGTCCTGTCCTGAACTGGCCACGGAGGCCATCTACGAACTCTCATCCTGTCCTGAACCGACCATGGAGGTCTTCTATGAATTTGTGTTCTGTCTCGACCCAGCCACAGAGGCCGTCTGTGAACTCTATGATTGTCCAGTCGCAGCTAATGAGGCTGCCCATGAACTCACTGTGTGTCCAGCCTCAAGGACTGATCCTGGCTCATCTGAGCATCCAGCCTCGGCCCTTGGGGTCTTGAATAAACCGTTTATGTTTTATGTTTCAGTGTCTCAGAGGCCTCCGTCTCTGCCATGGCTTCCTGATCTATCTTCTCTGCTGTGATGGACCTCTGCCTTGCTCTGGTTGTCTTCTGCCCTGCTCTGGTGTTCTTCTGCTCTGCCTGCTTCGTCTGCTCCGCCGTGGTGGTCTCCTGCTCCGCCGGCGCCACCCTGGCTCCCTGCTCCGCCGGCTCTGCCTCACTCCCCTGGTCCTCCACTGTTCCACTGTCTGCCACTGTTCCATAGCCCAGGTCCTCCAGTGTTTCACTGTCTGCCACTGCTCCACGGCCCAGGTCCTCCAGTGTTCCACAGTCTAGACCTGCCTCTGCTTCACGGCCCAGGTTGTCCACTGCTCCGCGGTCCAGGTCCGCTTCCACTGCGCGTCCAGGTCCAGGTCCGTCCCACCCCCTGGTCTGCCTCTGTTCCGCCACCCTCCTGGACTGTTGTTTTTTGGGCGCCAGGAGTCACTCCTGGGGGGTGATTCTGTGGCGCCACGCCAGCAGAGGAGCCCTCGCCTAGTACTGACTGTTACCGCTCCCTCTGCTTCCTCTATGGTTACTTCCTCTTTGGCAGCCATATGAAGATGGCCATGCCAAACAGGCCTTTGCGAAGTATTGTTTAGCTGTAGCGGACTCTACTGAGTGTTTCCTTGTTTTCCATTGTTTTGTTTCATTGCCTTGTTTATTTTGTTACTTTGTACTGCTCTCTTGGATTTCGACCTTGGACTGTTGCCTTGAGTTTTTGTGGATTGTGACGAGTGGGGCGGGGCCAAGAGCTGTGGGAACGGAGCGAGGCCAGTGGAGTAATTGATAATGAGCGACACCTGCGCCACTCACCAGTCTCGAGTCCCACGGAGAAGCTCCGGAAGGATAAAAGGATGAGTGATGACAGTGAAGGACGGGAGAGGACCAGGCCTGGACTAGTTATGTTGTTTTGGTTCTGTTGTTTTGGTTTTCAGTTTTGTGTTTATTTTATTATTAAAAAGTTATGTTTGAATGTTCGTCGGTTCCCGCCTCCTTCTTCCCGATCTACGAACGTTTGTTACATTTGTGCCAAAACCCGGGAGGAAGGAGGGACACGCTGTCAGAGAGCCCTCGCTTCTGAGGGGGGTCGCGGTGCTGAGGAGGTCGGGCAGCAGGAAGAAGCGGAGACTGCCAGTGGCTGCCCGAGGCGGTGGTGCTGGAACAATTGGAAGAAGGAGGCGGGAACCGGCGAACATTTAATTATAAAACTTTAATAAAAAAAACACAAAACTGAAAATAGCACGACAGCCCCTCACGGACGACTGCCGTGCACAAACAGAACCAAAACAACATAAA
>NW_015662163.1:3034268-3040277 GCF_001515625.1 Sinocyclocheilus rhinocerous
CCGCGCACAAACAGAACCAAAACAACATAAAGTCCAGGCCTGGCCCTATCTCATCCTTCACTGTCATCACTCCTCTTTTTATCCTTCCGGAGCTCCTCCGTTGGACTCGAGACCGGTGAGTGGCGCAGGTGTCGCTCATTATCAATTACTCCACCGGCCTCGCTCCGTTCCCACGGCTCTCGGTCCCACCCCACTCGTGACATGGATGTTTTGCTGCCTGCCCTGACTATCGCCTGTTTCTGGATTACACTTTTGTCTTGCCCTTGGATATTACTGTTTACTGGTATTCAGACCTTGCCTGTTTTTGACCACAAACTGTTTTAAATAAATTTTGTATTTGGATCTATCATCGTTGTCACGTCAAGTCCTCATTACAGACACAGTGTCGCCATTCAGTTATGCCCTCCATCAAGCTGTGCTTTAGACATGCTCATCATGACCCTCTCAGGTCTGGCTGTTAAACAGGCCTTGGGCCAGTAAATTATATTTCTGTTAATTTTTAAACTATATTGAATTTAAAATTTGTACATTATGTTAAATGTTGTATTTTTAAAAAACCATGCACACCCTTAAAAGTGTTTTATAAACAGAATATTTCAGTTTGCATCTCAAAAACTATTGAGAACATTTTATATGGCAGGAATGTTTGAGCTTTGATTCCCAATAGTATATATAAATGGGCTTTTGATTTTTGCTACATCTGTGCATTTGGACATAGTCACTTAAAACCCTTTGAAATGGCAATGCAGAGATTGGTTATTGCAATGTGCATAAGACAAGACAAAATTCTCTCTATTCAGAGATTAAATGAAAAAAACTACATTAATTCTGCATATTAACTTGAAACAGATATGTGCCAAAATTCAGCACGGATGATTTTTAATTACTTTTTCATTCACGGTCAACTTTTAATTACAAAAACTGATTATTTATCCTTGCCAAGTTCTTCTATTATTCCGTTTGGGCAGTGTTAAAACATCCTTTCAGAAAACTCTTTCTCCTGCCTTATTGGTAAAAATAAGCCACTGCCCAGACATTCAAATATCAAACTCAATAGCCCATACAAGTGTCATTATGTTTTGTTAAATGTGATTTCCATTCATTTTTTAAAGTTATTCTTACTGTTAAGAATCGCAAGGCCAGTTATTTAAATTGATGTTTGAATAACCCAGTGGTTTGGTGGAGCTGTTTGGCCATCCTAGCTGGTGCAGAAAGGACTAATGGAGAGTTTCTGCTGTGAAGACCTTGAAAGTTCAGGGACTTTCGAAGTGTTAATGTGCTTCTGCTGAAGAGTTACTGCACCAATCAGTTTGAAATCTCCTGTTTGCACTGTCAAACCACACATGTAGTCAGTTGGTGTGGTTCCTTTGTTTATTTGTGATTAAAAATAAGAGAATTGGCAAGGAACATGAATCTCTTTTAAAGAAATCATAAAGGAAACCTCAAGTTTGACCCTTTAGATAAACAATGACCAATGTGGAATGTGAAATTTACTTGAGATTCATCAGCACATGTTCTACGTGCATTACAGTTCATCTGAGGATAATGTCTTCGGGTACTTTGATGGATGCTCAGGAAGACATTTTCATTTTCAAGTGTTTTTTGTTATAGAAAAAAATAATGTTTTCTCCTGAACAATGCATTGAAAATTGCTCTGTATACGAGCACCATCATCCAATTAGCTAGTTCTTAAAAGAGAATATGTCTGAGATGCTAGTTTAGACTAGAACTTAAAGTAGACCGTTTCGTGGAAGAAAGTGTGTTCTTCTCCGTTTACCTATTTAGAAGAACTCTTGAGTTTTGTCTCATAAAGACTATAGAGAGATGCTGCCATTTTAACATGAAAAGAAATCATTTAAAAGTTTGCAGCTTGTACAAGCACAAGGCCATGTTATGGGTGTGTATAAAGTACGTGCAGAATATAATTTTTGACAAAATGTTCATTATTCAAATATTACAGCATTTTGGTCATCCTTTGTACTTTGTATTCTGAAGTGTGTAATTTGGTTGTGTATAAATTTGTTTCTTGTTTCCCAGAACAGGGTTTCCCAAACGTGTTTGTGAGCCCATACAAGTGTCATTATGTTTTGTTAAATGTGATTTCCATTCATTTTTTAAAGTTATTCTTACTGTTAAGAATCGCAAGGCCAGTTATTTAAATTGATGTTTGAATAACCCAGTGGTTTGGTGGAGCTGTTTGGCCATCCTAGCTGGTGCAGAAAGGACTAATGGAGAGTTTCTGCTGTGAAGACCTTGAAAGTTCAGGGACTTTCGAAGTGTTAATGTGCTTCTGCTCAAGAATTACCTGCACCAATCAATTTGAAATCTCCTGTTTGCACTGTCCAACCACACGTACAGTCAGTCGGTGTGGTTCCTTTGTTTATTTGTGATTAAAAATAAGAGAATTGGCAAGGAACATGAATCTCTTTTAAAGAAATCATAAAGGAAACCTCAAGTTTGACCCTTTAGATAAACAATGACCAATGTGGAATGTGAAATTTACTTGAGATTCATCAGCACATGTTCTACGTGCATTACAGTTCATCTGAGGATAATGTCTTCGGGTACTTTGATGGATGCTCAGGAAGACATTTTCATTTTCAAGTGTTTTTTGTTATAGAAAAAAATAATGTTTTCTCCTGAACAATGCATTGAAAATTGCTCTGTATACGAGCACCATCATCCAATTAGCTAGTTCTTAAAAGAGAATATGTCTGAGATGCTAGTTTAGACTAGAACTTAAAGTAGACCGTTTCGTGGAAGAAAGTGTGTTCTTCTCCGTTTACCTATTTAGAAGAACTCTTGAGTTTTGTCTCATAAAGACTATAGAGAGATGCTGCCATTTTAACATGAAAAGAAATCATTTAAAAGTTTGCAGCTTGTACAAGCACAAGGCCATGTTATGGGTGTGTATAAAGTACGTGCAGAATATAATTTTTGACAAAATGTTCATTATTCAAATATTACAGCATTTTGGTCATCCTTTGTACTTTGTATTCTGAAGTGTGTAATTTGGTTGTGTATAAATTTGTTTCTTGTTTCCCAGAACAGGGTTTCCCAAACGTGTTTGTGAGAGAAGTGCAGGGGTTTTGATGAAAAGCTAATAATTAATTAAATAATAAAAATGTACATTTAAAATTAATTTTAAAAAAAAATGTAATAAAGGAAAATAAAATACTGAAGAAAAAAAATTGTTTATACCTGCATGTCAATGGCTTTTACTCTGAAGACTTCTTTGAGTGTGAACCATTCTTTTATTGCTGAGTGATTTGGGAAAAATGTCAAAAATTGGGTTTACTTTTTACAAGAACCAACTCAAACATCTTTTAAGTTTTAAAAACTCTCTTACCTTTTGAATTTTCACAGGCCACATTTATTCCCACTGTTTTTGACCCATTCAGTATGACTGTAAAGTAATAACAATAATTATTGTTATATAATTAACAATCATTTTTATTGTGATTATTGTTAAATAAAAATATTAAAAATTAGGGTTGCAAAGAGGTGGAACATTTCCGGGAAAACGTTCCAGGATTCAACTTTCAGAAAATGTTGGAAATGTTCAAAAACGTTTGGAATGTTTACGGAAATTTTCGGCCCCTTTGCAACCCTATTGAAAATAAAAAAGCATATTGTAATAATGCTATTGTACTGTAAAAATGATTTTTAATAAAATCATTTTCTTTTATAGGACAAAAATGCACATATAAATTACATATAATTTTTTTACATTTTCAAACATTAAACCATGGAGCTTTTATTATGGCAACGTGTCGGCAAATAAATGTATGCGCTGCGAAACGTGGCACTGTTCTTTTGACTGTGTGCTGCTTATGATACCGTGTTTCAGCGTCTCATAACAGCTCGATTCACAGTAAATGAACCAAACAACGTTCACAGACATTGAACATTCTGTTATAATGAGTTGCGCGTATGTAATTGATCCCAATTCTGTGCTTCAAACCCACAGCACATATAAATTAAATCACAGCTGCTGTGATTTGACAGTTATCCATATCTCAGTATTAATTAATTAATTAATTATCACGCAGCCCTAACAGAGAGAACAACAGGAAGCAGCGTCATATGTGTTAAATTATTGTCAGATACTTTAACCAAATGATGTGCATGTTTATTTGCTGAAAGACATTCAAAAATGAAAGTATATGCAATGGCAAAGAAACAGCTTTTCTTTTTTGGAAATTAACTCCTTTTACTCCATCCTGACACCATTCCTCACTGTGCCCATTCAATTGCAGATGCATTTAGGGGTTTTGATTAAGCCTGACAGGTCACAAGTGGGGCAAAAAATCGAGGAGGAAGATATTAGTGCTGCATTTTCACAGGGGCAAGAAATTCCACCCGGCTCGAATGTGTTTTGGCTTCTGTCCCGGCTCCTCGTCAAACCCATGACTGTCAGTCGGTGGGCTATTTCTGGCAGGGACTTGGATCCAGGGCCGGGCCCATTAGTGGTTAAAATTAGGGTGGCCCACTTGTAACAACACACACTCTCTTCCAACAAAGGCGTGCGACGGTGAGGATAACAGAGCGCTAGGGTGCGGTGTCATGGTCATGTGCCGTCCATCATCATTGGGTCGTGTGATTCGGGAGACAGCTGAGAGCAAGGGGAGCGGGGGGCTGTTTGTGGGCTTCTGGGTAGTGGAGGACACCCTTAGGCCAAAGCTTTTTGTGCAGTATGAAGTCATGAATGGGCTCCTAAAACATTATCAGTGTTGGTTGATTGAAACTCATTGGAGAGACAACTAGCGCGTGTGTATGTGCGTTTGGGATCACATGGGTTAGCTGACAAATGAAGCGCTATCTTTGTGTTTTTCAGCTCCGGTGGGGCGATAGAGCAGTCGGTGGACAATGCAACACAATATAACGTGATTTGATTGTGCCTCTGCAGACTACATGGGCAGATGTGTCCTTGGTCTCTGAGCCCTCTATTGAAGTTTTTGTTTCTACGTCTTATTTATAAGAGGCTATTAGGACTGTGGGACAGCACACATCTCTGCAAGAAAATGAAACGCGTTTTTTTTTAACAAAAAATTATCATTTTAAATTAAATCTAAAGATTAGCATTTAACCAGTATTTATTTATACTTTTGGGAAAATGTATTTAAAAAAATAATGGAAACAATTATTGTTTTGCTGTTTCAGGATTTATGAATGTCTGATTTGATTGTACTGTTACTGTATGGCTAGTTGAAAGTGTAATGCACATTTGTCTGAATGGTGACAGTCCCATGAAAGCTAAACCTTGCTGTACTACTTAGGGGCTATTTACTTTTTAGGATCGATGCAGTGAAGTTTTTTAGTTTGAAGTTTATTTACTTTTCTGTTTAGCAATACTCAGACTGAATTATAGCAGAAAGTACACTGAAAGATAAAAATGCAAGAAAAAACAGAATACAAAAATACCTGAGAAATATAAAAACAAAAGTTTAAAAACATATTCAATAATACTACTCCACAAAATAATAAAAGATATGCATATGCACATATATACATATACGTCTGTCCATACAAATATGTCCATTAAAAGAAACGGTTAAAAATAAAGTTCATAGAATATCTTTATCATTAGTATTATGATTAGTATTTGTAGTCAAGTTGCCACTGTGTTGGTAGAAAATGTTGTTTGAATGTCCTTATAATGTTAGCTTTTAAAGATCATTGCAAAATTCTCTAAATGTTCTGATTACATTAAAAGATGTTCAAATAATGTGGATGTTATAGCTTAGATGACATATTTTATTCATATTAAGCCACATGACACCCTTAGTGACATTATAAATCAACATTCCTAGAATGTTGTTAATTAAATGTAAAAAATTATTATTTTATGTTTGAAGTCCCCTATGCTCATTAAGGCTGCATTTATTTATGCACACCAAGGCTGCATTAAATGTTTTTTTGTTTTGTTTTTTTTACAATTTAAAATGAATTTGAATATATTTAAAATGTAATTTATTCCTGTGATGCAAAGCTGAATTTTCAGCATCA
>NW_015662163.1:3040500-3042445 GCF_001515625.1 Sinocyclocheilus rhinocerous
TATATATCAAGAAACATTTCTTATTACTGTCACTGTTGAAAACTGTGATAACTTTTTTTTCATGATCCTTTGATAAATAGAAAGTTCCAAAGAACAGCATTTATTTGAAATGAATCATTTGTAACATTAAAAATATATTTACTGTCACTTTTGGTCAAATTACAGCATCTTCTGCTGAATAACAGCATTAATTTGTTTCATAAAAAATATTTTGAACTGTAGTGTATTTGTTCAGGAAGGTTATTCTAACATTCTGCTCACAGAAAAGAACACTTGACTGATTGGTCTAATTAGTCAGTCGAAGGTCCACAATAACCGTATTGCTTCAGTTGAACTTTTACTAATTGGAAGTTGCTTTCAGAACATCTTATTAGCTGTGTGTGTACGTATGTGTTTGTTTGTGTGTTTTATAAGTGGGGCCATGCAGACGAATAATGTGAAACGATGAGAGACAACTGATGACAGCGAAATCAGATTAGCAGAAAAACAAGTGTAAGGTGCATACCTCAGGAGCACCTATAGCCGCCCAGTGCCTGCAGTCTGACCCCGGTGGTGACAGAGGCAGCTGTCCTGTCTTTTTTGCCCTTCTCTGTCGCCATTAATTTCCCACAAAGGCCCCCAGTGACAGTTCCCTCATAGTGGCCATACTTGGAAACAAGGTGCATGACAGACATTGGGAGCTATACAATTTGGGCTCATGAAAACAGCACTGAGGGACCACAGACAGCAATACCTGGAAGGAGAGGGAAAAAAGGAAAACCTTTGCACTTCCTTGCAATTATTTTGTGTTAAATCATGGCTTCTTATACATTTTAAATGCAGTAAAAAATTAAATATATACACTACCTGCAATCAATTCAATGCATCCTTGCTGAATAAAATAATGAATTTCCTTAAAAAAAAAATCTTACCACCCCCATATTTTGAACAGTAGTGTAGTTATTTAAAAATATGTAAATATACAGAGGTGTAATATTTGAGTGACTGTCTTGGCAGTAAAGCTGTGTGTGCAATATAATGTGCCACAAAAACAGCAGTGTATAATTTTGTCATGCTGCTTGTTACTGGAAAAGCTCAACTGTTTTGGAAACGGCTAAGCCACAGTCAGACTACTGAAAATGTAGTCACATTAGTTGCACTGCTAATTTTAGTTAGTTCTCAACATTGAAATGCATCATGCAACAATTTGACAATTACATTTCTGCAGTGATTATGTGGTTTAATAATCAATTACAATAATTATAAAATGCTTGTAATGTACTATGCATTTATTATTTTATATAAAAACAATCCTTGACATTTTCAGTTTCAGTCCACCAATTCCATAATGTATTTTCCTCCAGTTTCATATCATACATTATATTTCAAGAAATCACTTTAAATTATACCAAAATTTGATTCAGCTGAAATGGATGATGAACCAATTTTAGATTTCATGTTGCATTTCATCATCTAGGAAAGAATTGTGATGAAATCCAATTTTTGTTAGAGCAAACATTAGAAGCACTTCAGAAGAAATAACGAGTTTTGTAGGTTTGATCATTTTACAGATTCAGTTTTAAATTGCTAGTAAAGTATCTTTTGCTATATGGTTTCTTAACCTCTTAAGACCCAGCAAAACATTTTAGGAAAAAAATTGAATTTTTTAAAATGTCATTACATTGTTAGAGCATTAAAAAAAATATAAAAATGATATTTCATTCATAAGTTATGCTACGTCCTTGGTAGAGGACATCGGGACTCAATTTTTTTTTAAAAGTAAAAAGACATGAATGAACATGCATAGGCAAAAACAATTGATTTTTTTTTTTAAATCACCAATACATTTTCAGTTCTCAGGATTTTTTTTTTTTTTTACCAAACTTTGTATAAAGATAATTCTCAACTATGTTATAACAGAATGATTTGATATACCATTTTTCTTTATGCAAAATGTGTGTAAAAT
>NW_015662163.1:3042559-3046571 GCF_001515625.1 Sinocyclocheilus rhinocerous
TTGACATTTTCAGTTTCAGCCCACCAATTCCATAATGTATTTTCCTCCAGTTTCATATCATACATTATATTTCAAGAAATCACTTTAAATTATACCAAAATTTGATTCAGCTGAAATGGATGATGAACCAATTTTAGATTTCATGTTGCATTTCATCATCTAGGAAAGAATTGTGATGAAATCCAATTTTTGTTACAGCAAACATTAGAAGCACTTCAGAAGAAATAACGAGTTTTGTAGGTTTGATCATTTTACAGATTCAGTTTTAAATTGCTAGTAAAGTATCTTTTGCTATATGGTTTCTTAACCTCTTAAGACCCGGCAAAACATTTTAGGAAAATTTTTTTATTTTTTTCATTTCATTACATTGTTAGAGCATTAAAAAAAAATGTAAAAATGATATTTCATTCATAAGTTATGCTACGTCCTTGGTAGAGGACATCGGGACTCAATTATTTTTTTTTTTAAGTAAAAAGACATGAATGAATATGCATAGGCAAAAACAATTGATTTTTTTTTTAAAATCACCAATACATTTTTAGTTTTCAGGATTTTTTTTTCACCAAACTTTGTATAAAGATAATTCTCAACTATGTTATAACAGAATGATTTGATATACCATTTTTCTTTATGCAAAATGTGTGTAAAATGCATATTAATGTGTTTTTGCAGCAACATGTAATGAAAAAAGAAGTGTAATAATGGGAGTAATAATTGACAAGATTTTCATAATAATATATAATATTTCATAGGAATATTTAAATATGATTTATTTCCCTAATCATTTGTTGTGTCTCCCAAAATGCGTAATAAACATGCTTTTAGTCCCGGTGTCCTCATATGAAGCGTCATCTATCTGGTCGTTGCTCCTCGGGGCCCTAAATATTGCCTCTCAGCTATGTCAATGAGGTATGTTAATCAATAGCTTCTTTCATCACATGGAGTGCAAAGCAACAATTCTGTCTATGTGTACCTAGGCTTGTGTTTATGTAGAGAGTGTGCCAAGCACTCAGAGTAAATGAAAATATACACTGGGAGAACCATCCCAGGCATCTCCTATAACAAGCTGCAGAAACTCTCTAAAGCATTGCTGCTATGTTGTGGGGAATCTTGAGAATCTGAAGCTTAAACCACCGTGCCTTCAAGCCTTCAGCGAGACCTCAGGGGTGAGGGGGTGACTGTGGATCATCACCACCCGCTCACACGATTAAAACGATTTTCCAGGATCTGGGCCACAAAGGTTTATGTCACGGACAGCTGGAAAGTGATTTGCTGGAGTCTTAGTTGAACGAGTTGGACGTCATTGTGTGGTCTTGACTAAAACCTAAACTTAAGCCACATATGTCTCGACTGATAAAAGCTGAAACTGCAGAGTGATAGTGTGAATACTGGGTGCTAAATTGAGCAATGCACTTGGAGAATGCACACTTTTACAGCATGGCACCTTGGGAAACATGCTGCCGGAGTAATGCGCTTGTTCCGCTCAGAAACTCACTGGTGGCACTTACTTATGGATCATGTTCCGCATGGCAGGAATTCCTGATTCTTGTGGCGTCTCAATAAAACCAGGCACAGTAAATAAACATGAACGTACAGTATTAAAACGCATCATCTTACTCAATATAGAGTGTCAAAAAATCAATCACAGATGTTAATATAGATGCAGATGAATGTCATTGGGCCTCAAAAAAAAAAAAAAGCAGAAGAAACTTCTGCATTGTTTGTAAAACCATTTTTCTTACATAAAACCATACAAAAACTGCAGCTTTTCATTCAATGTTTTATGAAATAATGGTTTTCCAAATAATTTTTTAATTATGATATATAGGCATATATGTTTCATCAATCACTATTACAAAATGTATTTATTTAATTATTTTTAATTTATTGTAAATAATTAGGTTTATAACGTGACTCATTCTTAATATATAGTGTTTAAAAAAGTGAAAAAGTCATTTTTTTTTTAAATAATTGGGTCAACAACATGACTTGATTATTTTTTGGTGTCTGGAAAATGTATTATATAATGTATATTTTATATATATAGTCACGTATAAACCCAATTATTTAATGAGACACATTTTGAAAAAAAAAAAAGTAGAAAAAACTTGACTTATTTTTTGGTGTCGTAAAAATGTATTATATATTATATTATATATTATATTACTCCTATTTTTATTATTATCCGGACCTCAAAAAATCAGTGATGTTATAAACCCAATTATTTAAAAAAAAAAATTTATCTTGAATACAAATATTACATGAAACTTTGTACATTATCTCTCATCTTTAACCTTGGACATCCATTTGTTTCTGACCCTAATATTACTCTTGTAATCAATAACTTCTATGTACTGAAGAGCCCAGCCTCAGAAGTGGCTGTCGTCGCTGTCATGTGTACACATCATAAGTCTTCAGTGTGACTTTTGATTTGACTTGATCAGGTTTCATTTGAGAACCTAGAAAAGCACTTTTATGTCAGTAGCTTGGGTCCTGTGACCAGCAGGGCCATCATCTTGCAGTATTTCAGGATGAGGTCACAATCTTTTTCTTTACTCAGGCGCTCTGCCAGTTTCTCTACGCCTGGCTCGGGACTGACAGCTCTATGGGCATCCCCATGAATCACCGGTCATGTGGCGGGGCCTCCACACACTCGGACAGACACCGAGTTATAAACAGCCCTGTAACCCTAGTAGGACAGCTGAAAAAGAGACTCAAGAAACAAAATGAGTGACCAAGAGTGAGAAGCAGAAGAGATCAATGTATTTGTGTGTCGTTTTTAACCCTTTGATGCACAACATCCCAGGTAGCCAGCGCAATCGGGCCGATCGCGGCTGAGTGTCGGCTCACTCGGCTGTGTTCTGGCAGCGGCTCACCGAAAGTGAGCCAGCTGTGGCCCAGTAATGGTTGCCAGATTTGGCTAGGCTTTGGATGTGCGGATCTGGCCCGATTTGCACTGAGACACGGCACATTTAGCCACATTCGGCCCGATTACGGACCATAAGTGCTGGTCTGATTTTGGCTGAGATATGGGCATGCATACCCGGACCAGTTTAGGTTGAGTGCTGGGGGTGGGTCTCCGTTTACAATGTGGTAAATAGTATGTAGCAGTGACACTTAAACTTAAACATAATATCTTTTACCTGCCCTTGTTATGTTATTTTTTAGTGTATTTTTTATTTTGATTTATTAATATTTTTCCCTTTTATCCAACATTCTCGTTTTTCTTTAACTACATTTGGAAATTAATGATTTAATTAATATAATGAAACAAGCTTAAAATGGTTAAGGGAACTTTAACATTATTTTTGCTAAATGAGTTTCAAGACATGCGCACTAGCTATGTGCTAGAGCAGGGGTGCCCAAACTCGGTCCTGGAGGGCCGGTGTCCTGCAGAGTTTAGCTCCAACCCTAATCAAGGACACCTGAACCAGCTAATCAAGCTCTTACTAGGCATGCTAGAAACTTCCCGGCAGGTGTGTTGAGGCAAGTTGGAGCTAAACTCTGCAGGACACAGAGTTTAGCTCCAGGACCGAGTTTGGGCACCCCTGTGCTAGAGTTTAGCTCCAACCATAATCAAGCACACCTGATCCAGCTAATCAAGGTCTTCAGGATTACTAGAAACTTCCAAGCAGGTGTGAGTTTGAGCTAAACTCTGCAGAGCTGCGGCCCTCCAGGAATTGAGTTTGACACCACTGGTCTATATTGCGACTGATCTCTCTTTTTTTTTTTCTTCAATCAGTGCAAAGAAGTGCAAGTACTGGCATTGCATCAGATGGAGATATTGAAAAGTTCATCAAAAGATGGCTGCTGCTCACTTTGGACAGAGATGGGGGAAGAAAAGAGCGGGCCCGAATGCAAACAAATTCTTCCAACGGTATGTTCCAAATGTTAACATTTACCAGAGTTACCATTCATGTTATCAGTCTGAGATTGTCTGAATAATCATACGTGTCATTGTCTGTTCCCCTTTTTGTCTCTCTTTCTGTCAATCTGTCCCTCTTTTAGGGTA
>NW_015662163.1:3050840-3055771 GCF_001515625.1 Sinocyclocheilus rhinocerous
GAAAGGTCTCTACGAAGGTCTTTCCTCTACGAAAGCTAATGTAAAAAGATGAGTTTTCAACTGAGACTTAAAAACTTCTAAGGATGGAGCCTGCCGAATATGAAGTGGAAGACTATTCCACAATTTGCGAGCCACAACCATAAATGCTCTATCACCTTTAGATTTTTTTTTTGGAACGAGGAACTGCCAGTAACAGTTTATCTGCTGATCTCAGTGTCCTAGCAGCACATATTGATGTTATGGGGTAGTAGGTGGGGATGCCATGAAAAGAAAATGTGTAAGGGCCAAACCCTTAATCTTTTTAAAGGTGGCATATTTAGTTGACATGCATAAGTACATGTAGACTTAACAAGGACACTGTAAAATATGTATTTTATTTTAGTTGGAAGTAGATTCCATCTTAAGGATTTTAAGGTAACAATGTCATTTTGTGGAAATCAAATTATTCAAAGCTCTGGGTTTATATCAAAACTGGAAGGAGTCTTTAATACACATATTTTAGAAGTTGTAATTCTGTATGAGTAAGTATATATAATGTATATATCACACCAACCAAAATGGTACTCTTAGCCAGTACTGGCCCGAGTCTGGGTACTGAAATGCCAGTGGGGTTGGCCCAGTTTCAGTACCCAGACTTGGGCCAGTACCGGCAAAGTGTTTCAATTCTTGTCGACATGATCCAAATAAATTCTAATATTACTAATATTTTCTTTGTCATTTTTATACTTGGGGTGGGGGAAAAGGAGCACATATGGATGTTATGGGGTAGTAGGTGGGGATGCCATGAAAAGAAAATGTGTAAGGGCCAAACCCTTAATCTTTTTAAAGGTGGCATATTTAGTTGACATGCATAAGTACATGTAGACTTAACAAGGACACTGTAAAATATGTATTTTATTTTAGTTGGAAGTAGATTCCATCTTAAGGATTTTAAGGTAACAATGTCATTTTGTGGAAATCAAATTATTCAAAAGCTCTGGTTTTATATCAAAGTGGTGTTGGCCCAGTTTCAGTACCCAGACTTGGGCCAGTACCGGCAAAGTGTTTCAATTCTTGTCGACATGATTGTGGTCCAATGCTGGCAGTTTTGCCAGCCGGACTCGGGCCAGTGTATTTGGGCCGATTCTGGGGCGTCATTCATCCCATGTCCATGCCGACTCTGGCAACCGCAGTCGGGCCGAGTTATTTCATCCGGCCTGCCGGATCTGGGCCATTATCGGGCTAAACCGTTTGGCTACCTGGGATGGGTCTAAAGTGACCCGACGGAGTTTATTTTTTCTATATCTTTGCAAGAAATTTATTTCATCATTCAGAATTCCAGGAATTCCTCAATTAACTTGTTTTTGATCATTACAAATTCTTATTTTTTTTTTTTCTTTCTTTCTTTTTGAATAAAAATCGTTTTTGTGTCACTACCCTTGTAGTGCACAACATGGGTCTAAAATGACCCGTATTCATTTCCCATGTTATTTCAGTAATGGATGAGTGTTTCTTTGCTGAATCTCTGAAAGAAATGTTTTTCTATCATTTATTATTCTAGATAGTCTTTAAATATGTTGTTTTTGACTTCCACAAATCATTTTGTTTATTTTTCCTTATAAACAAACACGTTTTTTTTGTATTTCTACATCAGTTTTAAACACATATTCATTTTCTATATTATTTCAATCATGCCTGAGTGATTCTTTGCTGAATCTTTGAAAGAAATGCATTTTATCATTTATTTCCAGGTATTCATTAAATATCTTGTTTTTGATTTCCACAAATCATTGTTTATTTTTTTGATTTATATGCATTTATTCTTATTTTATAATTTATTACCACAGAAAATATTTGATATACTGTGGAAGATAACTGAACATAATATTTGAATGTTAGGCTAAGGTTACCTTGACCTTGAAATCTATTGCTAGTGAGACAGAGAAACATGTCCAATAATATTAACTAGCTTGTTGTTGACATATTCTATTTTAGCTAACTAATGTTAGTTAGGTTAACAAGATAAAAGTCAAAATAATATGTTATTATATACAAGCATGTATCATTGCTGTCAGGCGGAAACCTTGTATCTCCACATTTCATCATTTTTATGTTTTGTCATAAATCAGTGCTATTGGTCGCCTTTATGTCTGTCAGTGTTCCTGAACTGTAATGGTTTTGGACATGCAAGGTTTTTGTCTGACTGCGACAATATATAATCAGTATATACATGATCAGCTGCTTGTTGTGCACTCTTTATCTAGAGTGTTAGTATGGCTGATCGCAGTCATTCTAACGGCTGAAATGTTTGTAGAGATGCTGCATGATGTGGCATTACAGACAGTTCAATTTCAGTGCTATCACTTATCAGTGATATGTGTATGTTATGTGTGACAAAGTGGCAAATAAAAATATTTAAAGTGTTAAATATGTTGGTCTAAATAACTGCTAAAATAATTATTTTAACAAAATGTCTTTATTCTTTTGTTTTTTCATGCTTCCATAGATGGGTCATTTTTTTAATCTTTAAATCTTTAAAAAGATATTTTGAATATTCGTGGATCATGGAATTTATAGATCAGGGAATATTAAATGCGGAAATAAACTGATTTCAAAAGATAAAACAAAAAAATGCTATCTATCTATCTGTTTGTCTGTCATTCTGTAGTTCTATTTATCTGTCTGTCTCTCGATCATTGTATCTATCTGTCTGTCTGTCTGTCTGTATGTCTGTAGTTCTATTTATCTGTCTGTCTCTTGATCATTGTGTCTATCTATCTATCTATCTATCTATCTATCTGTCTGTCTGTACATGCTAATCATGCTAGCAACATGCTAGTAACTTAGATCTATCATTCTGTCTGTCTGTCTGCTGTCTATCTATCAATGTGTCCATTTGTCTGTCTGTCTATCCGTCTGTCTGTCTGCATTGAAGTGTTAATCAAACACATTAGTCTTTAATCTATGCAAACTGATATGAGATGCCTGAGGAGCTCATAATTAGCTCATTAGAAGTGGTATTTGTAATAATTAACATCTACGTATCGTTAAAATCCGTTAAGTATGCTGATGCCGTGGAGGGACACGGACATGTGAGCGGAGACTTTTTGGAGGAATACATTACAGTTGCCGTGGGCTCAGGTATTCATCAGCTTCAAGTCAGACGGGTCATTTATTCTGCGGCTATAAAAGGCATCATTATACGGCCCTAAATACACCATTTGAAAAACATTTCTCACATTTTAGCTTTGCTCCATTTGGGATCATCTGAGAATTTGTTCATTGATGCACCGATATCGCTATCCCGGCATCACCTTAATTAAACATCTAGACATATCTCCTAATTAAGACCCTTTTCAAGCCTTTTCAATGTTCACCTGGAAGAAAAGGCCTGTTTTTCTTGCCCGTCTCCTCACCAGCATTTTTCTTCCTCCTCCAAAGACTTTAATTGAATGCTCATATAGTGCGCTTGCTGTAGGTGAGCCAGGCGGGACAAAAGGCAGGGCAGACGAGGGGATGAAAAGGATGTCGCCAGCATGAGGAGCCTTTCTACAAACGCACTCATTAACAGATGAAAGATCTGCGCTCTACATATTCCTCTAATTCACACCGCAACAGGTGCAAATCAAAAAATGATTGTGGCTTGGTGATATGACTCTTTGACCCTGTTTGTTGGTACAACACTCTCAAAGGGCTTTTTTCCCCCCTTAAATGTTTGCATGTGCGTGTTGGAGATTTTTCATTATGAAGTATTCTTAGGAGACTGCTGTGCACTGTTCAAATACATCAGAGTAACTGTTGTCCTGCATGAATTTAGTAATAGCTATGTATGTTCATACATTTTTGAAGGGAAGATGTTTTATACAATGGAGTCAGGAAGCACATGGCTCCTTGTAAAGCTCAACAATATAGTATTAAAGAAAGTCCAAGAATAAAGCATCTCAGTCTATTCTCCTGGTTTTCATGCAACTTGGAATAAAAGGCTGAGCAAGAAGGTGGACTGATAAAATAATTCAGGGACTCTTTCCACAATAAAACAATGGAAATTGCAAAGACAGAAAATTAGATTTCAGAAGTCTCCCATATGTGCTTGATTATTGGGCAATTCAAATTTCTATGATTTTCTGATCTTTAAATGTGTCTCGGGTCCCTCTTTCAGTGAAAGTCCAGCTTTATTATGTATATCATAAGTTCATAAGACCTCAATGTAATAGCATGCCTCTAGGAATTATTCATGTTCATAGCACAAATGTGGCATGTTGGCTGATATTTAATACTTAGGTTTAGGGGTTTTTAAAATGTGCCTTCCAAACACCACTAATTAGTAAACATCTCAGACTTCGTATTTTTCCAGTTTGATTTAATCTGGTTTTAAATTCAACCTTAAAATATGCATGTATGCATGCAAAAATGAATGATAAATACCTGCTATAGTTATATTACATTACCTTATTTGTCTTTTTCCCCTGTGGGTTTTATTCTTAATATAGTAAAGACAGACGAAATGAAATATTAAGGATAAGAGGGAGGAATGAGAATGGGAAATTTGTCATTTAAAAACTGCTCAAATTAATTGATTTCTCTTTCATACAATGGATCAAAAAGTAAAGCAAAGTAAGTTTATCTTAAAGGGATAGTTCACCCAAAAATGAAAATTTGATGTTTATCTGCTTACCCCCAGGGCATCCAAGATGTAGGTGACTTTGTTTCTTCAGTAGAACACATATGATGATTTTTAACTTTAACCGTTGCAGTCTATCAGTCGTATAATGCATGGCAATGGTAACAAAATCTATGAGAGTAAAAAAAAACATGCACAGACAAATCCAAATTAAACACTGCGGCTCGTGACGATACATTGATGTCTAAAGACACGAAACGATCGGTCTGTGCAAGAAACTGAACAGTATTTATATAATTTTTTACCTCTAATACAACACTATGTCCAACTG
>NW_015662163.1:3057135-3060084 GCF_001515625.1 Sinocyclocheilus rhinocerous
TTGAGCGCGCGCACGGCATCCGGTGCGTGAGTTGTGTACGCGCTCTGGCGTAGTTTACGTTAATGGGTGTGTTGATATCCAGCCGAAGAGCAATCAACCATAACTTCAGGCGAGCAGGCTCAGAAGTTGGGAATACGTGGAAAGTCACCACTCCCGAATGAGTTCGCGTGAGAGAACGTAATCTTTTAGTTTTAAGTCGGTTTGAACAATCCGGATAAGCGCAAGTAAGTACCATTTTGATTAGCCGTCGTACCTACAATGACTGTGCACTGTGTAAACAATGAGTGACGTATACGCGTGAGAGATCACTTCCGGCGCTTGCGTAAACTACGCCAGAGTGCGTACACACCTCACGCACCGGATGCCGTGCGCGCGCTCAAGGAAGTTGGATATAGTGGTGTATTAGAGGTAAAAAATGATATAAATACTGTTCGGTTTCTGGCACAAACTGATCGTTTCGTGTCTTAGGACATCAATGTGTCGTCACGAGCCGCAGGGTTTAATTTGGATTTGTCTGTGCATGTTTTTTTTACTCTCATAGATTTTGTTACCATTGCCATGCATTATACGACTGATAGACTGCAACGGTTAAAGTTAAAAATCATCATATGTGTTCTACTGAAGAAACAAAGTCACCTACATCTTGGATGCCCTGGGGGTAAGCAGATAAACATCAATTTTTTTGGATGAACTATCCCTTTAACCTGTGCCCACCTGGTAACACTTGAAAAGCACTTTATTCTTCCACTACAGTGACTTTATCTTGAGGAGGACTACATGAGTACATACACATCAGACAAACCGATTGTCATTAAAGTATGTGCCACATTCTGGAAGTCATTTATTTTCCCTTCCCTTTGTTAAAATGATTCGTCTCTAGTTGAAAGAACGTCACAACACAAGAAAGTTCCTCTTCAGAATGCTGTTGATTTCCCACAGATATTGAGGACTGTTCCCTCAAGGTCAAACAAGAAAAATAGTGCCCCTCGAGAGGCACCAAATGCTTTAATAAATAACATCTTATATATAAAGGCAAGAAAGCGTTTTCGGTTTATATATATTGTTAGCATCCACGTACATCTCAACAGATCTATTAGTGGTCAGAGTAAAGTGCTATAAAGTAGTAGTGAATGTACATCTGAAGTGATTTATTGTTGTTCAGTACATCTGTGTTATATATATATATATATACACACACACACACACACACACACACACAGACACGCACACAATACATGATAAGCATAATTAAAATGCTATGACTATTGTCCTATTTTCCTTTCTCAGCAGTTTCTTCTAACATAATAAAAAATCATGTCCATTTATTTTATATATATTATTAATCTATCTATATATATCTATACATACAGTACATGCTAGATATAATTAAAATAGTTTAATATTTAATAGTCTTTGCACATTTCGACCGCCCCATTAAAAAGACACCCGTCACACCTGGCCATATTCGCCCAGACATCACATGTCTTGCCTTTACTGAACCTCATCTGGGCTGCCATAGAGACATGGGATGTCCTCACAAAAGAGACGCTGACACAGGCCAGTGAGGCAAAGGGTCTGTAACAAAGAGACAGGGGGATGGGGGACATCCATTTAGCTTGACATATACAGTCAAACGCAATAGCGAAATATCAAAAAGCTACCCAGAACAACAAAAACCCTCATGTGATTCATGCATGTTCTGCATCAAATTCAGTCAGCCGCAAATTATATGAACACCTAAGAGGATTTTTGCATATTAGGTTTCAATAGTGTTTTTACTTACATTATTTGGAGATTTTGTTCACATATCTTTTGCTTCTTAATGCCTCGGCATGAGCGTGGAGGAACATATTAATTTGATTTCACCCATTTGACACTTTCATTCCATTTGCATCAAGTGGCCCTCCATGGGCGTCTCACCTCCCGCTCTAATTAAAATGATGTAATGAATAGAGTCCTTTCACTCCACCCAGCTAAAAGATAAACATGTAAAGACTCCATCTCCAATAGACCCTCCGTCGAATGGAGATCATACAGGGCAAAAGCAGGAGCGGAACCAGCTGGATGCTCAGTGTTTGCATAGTTCACGCTGCACGATTAAGAAAGTTAACGACTGGATTTGCAATAATTTTTTGCTTTAAAAAGAGCATGGGGTGCACAAAAGAGGTTAAGCTGTTTTGGCCAACCTGATAACCATAAAGACGGTGAAACATTGTAAAAGGAAAGTCACAGTGCAAGATAAAAGCAAATGTAATCTTGCAAGAAAAACCCCAACATGATTAGCATTTTAGCATTTTCCCGTTTTTCCTATAGTAGTTAAAAACAAAAAAGTATACACTTAAGCTATAAGAAAAACAAGTCTTATTTGAACAAGTACTTTATCTTGTTTTATGACAAATCTAAAGGGATTTTTTTTTTTTCTTGAAAATGCGTTCTTGGTAGCACATGGTTAGCAACGCCATGGCCATGGGTTTGATTCTACTGAAACTGTTGAATGAAAGTTGCTTTGGATAAAGGTGTCTGCTGAATGCATTAATTTATGTTGTAAATAGAAGTAACAATTAAAAAGGACACTAACAAATCAACTCTCAAGACCATTTGGGGGTAAATTATTCGCTAAGTTCTGCGCTGGCCTTGACACGACAGAGAATTGTGCGCTGACATTACGTACACATCTATCTGTTTGTTTGTCTGTCTGTCTGTCTGTCTATCTATCTATCTATATATCTATCTATCTATCTATCTATCTATCTATCTGTCTGTCTGTCTGTCTGTCGTTCTGTCTGTCTGTCGTTCTATCTATCTATCTATCTATCTATCTATCTATCTATCTATCTGTCTGTCTGTCTGTCTGTCTGTCTGTCTGTCTCTCTCTGTCTGTCTGTCTGTCTGTCTGGCTGTCTATCTATCTGTCTGTCTGTGTCTGTCTGTCTGTCTGTCTGTCTGTCG
>NW_015662163.1:3060292-3060470 GCF_001515625.1 Sinocyclocheilus rhinocerous
CTATCTATCTATCTATCTATCTATCTGTCTGTCTGTCTGTCTCTGTCTGTCTGTCTGTCGTTCTGTGGTTCTGTCTATCTGTCTGTCTTATCTACATTATCTACAGAGCTTCTCTGTCAGGCAGCCCATGAGAGATTCCTCCACACATTTATCACCAATGAGAGAAATGAGAGAAATG
>NW_015662163.1:3061728-3082914 GCF_001515625.1 Sinocyclocheilus rhinocerous
TCTGTCTATCTGTCTGTCTGTCTGTCTGTCGTTCTGTGGTTCTGTCTGTCTGTCGTTCTATCTATCTGTCTATCTATCTATCTATCTATCTGTCTGTCTGTCTGTCTATCTGTCTGTATGTCTGTCATTCTATCTATCTATCTATCTATCTATCTATCTATCTATCTATCTATCTGTCTGTCTGTCTGTCTCTGTCTGTCTGTCTGTCGTTCTGTGGTTCTGTCTATCTGTCTGTCTTATCTACAGTGCTGCAGGAGCTTCTCTGTCAGGCAGCCCATGAGAGATTCCTCCACACATTTATCACCAATGAGAGAAATGCCCACAATGCTCTCCAAATACTGTTACAGCGGCCTGCTGCTCACTCCAGGTTAGGACACATGCAGTTGTGGAATTCTTGAGCTTCTTGTTATTCAAAACCTTTGAACTGATAGACAGCCTTTGGCTGTGAAGAACTGTGGGGAAAACTGTGAAGGCCCAAAGGAAATGCAGGTAATTATTATAATCAGCACTTGGATGTCAGAACAATGAAAAATATGTCAGTTTTTATACACACAGGTCTTTCTCAGGTGTGAAAATATCAACCCAAATAAAGATAATGATGTAAGTTCGTTTTTAAAGTCTTGATTGTCAACGATCAGTCTCAGACTCTCAGTCTTGTTGGCCAAGAAAAGTAAATTATTTTCTTTTATTTCCTTTATTATTTTTCTCACCTGATTTGATAAAGGTTAAATATAATAAAATGTTACGGGGTTTACACTTTTTTCCCAGTAGAATGAAAATAAGTCTTATTATGTTGGTTAATTATAAAGTTAATTTAAAGTTAATTTACTTTGGGTCTTTTACAGCAAAATAGCAAAAACTGCTGTTTAAAGATGCATATTTTTGGCATTTCCTTCTAGGTCCACTAAAAGATAATAGTTTTTTGTTTTATATTTATTTATTAAGGTGCTTTTATAAAGGTCCTTAAAAATGAGGTCCATCAAAAAATATCAACATTAAAACACAAATGTTTTAACATTTAGTGCAACCAGATTGAAAGGGCTTTGGTGTATTCAAATGCATCATCATCTAAAACAGAGATTATAATGCATGAAACAGGTTCATGATGCAGAGCCAGAGACATTAGTCTTCAATCTCCTGCACTACACTGCCTCTATGTGGACATGAAGCACTTAACACCTAACACTACTCCGACAGAGGATATGATGATGCATGTGGCATTAAGAGAGAGTCATTAAATTGAAAACAAGAATTAGACAAAAAGATGGAGAACTAAAACGAGTTAGCACTTCTTCTCCCCATATGCCAAAATGAATGCAATTGAGAGCAAAATGTCAGGTCAGGTTACCTGAATCATGGATTATTTTTTTCTTACAAACATGCAGCTTTTCACTTCACAAGATGTTCATTAATGGACTGGAGGGGAGTAGATTACTTGTGGATTATTGTTTTGTTGTTATCAGCTGTTTGGACTCTCATTCTGACGGCACCCATTCACTGCAGAGGATCCATTGGTGAGCAAGTGATGCTAAGTTTCTCCAAATCTGTTTGAATGAAGAAACAAAATCTTGGATGGCGTGAGGGTAAGTAAATCTTCAGCAAATTTTCATTTTTTGGGTACACTACTTCTTCAACCCATATAGCCTCACAATCTAAACCGCTACTGGCCAAGACTTAAGTTGTGTCAGTACAGAAACGTATTTAAAAGGACCGTTCACCCAAAAATGGAAATTTTGTTATTATTTACTTACCCTCCACTTGCTCCATACCTGTATGAGTTTCTTTCTTCGGGGGAACACAAAATAAGATATTTTAAAGAATGTTGGCAACATGGTATTTTTTTTCCCATATTAAGGAAGTCAATGGCTACCATCAACTTTGGTTACCAACATTCTTCACAACTTCTTTTGTGTTTAGCAGAACAAGGAAATTCATACAGGTTTAGAACATGACATTCATTTTTCATTTTACATTGAAAAAGTAATTCAAAAGCAATACAAAAGTATTCAGATTGTTGTTGGGTTTTTTTTATAGAGTTTCCCATCTTGAGGCCTCTGTTACTCATTTCATTGGGTATTGACAGTTCTCTGACAACCTGTTAACAAACCCCTATGGGAAAAATAATTATAAGCCTCCTTTGCAAACTGTACACAGTGATAAAGTTCCTTCATGGATGTGTTGCTACATATTTATTAAGGTGCTTTTATAAAGGTCCTTAAAAATGAGGAAATGCACAATCAAAAAATATCAACATTAAAACACAAATGTTTTAACATGTAGTGCAACCAGATTGAAAGGGCTTTGGTGTATTCAAATGCATCATCATCTAAAACAGAGATTATAATGCATGAAACAGGTTCATGATGCAGAGCCAGAGACATTAGTCTTCAATCTCCTGCACTACACTGCCTCTATGTGGACATGAAGCACTTAACACCTAACACTACTCCGACAGAGGATATGATGATGCATGTGGCATTAAGAGAGAGTCATTAAATTGAAAACAAGAATTAGACAAAAAGATGGAGAACTAAAACGAGTTAGCACTTCTTCTCCCCATATGCCAAAATGAATGCAATTGAGAGCAAAATGTCAGGTCAGGTTACCTGAATCATGGATTATTTTTTTCTTACAAACATGCAGCTTTTCACTTCACAAGATGTTCATTAATGGACTGGAGGGGAGTAGATTACTTGTGGATTATTGTTTTGTTGTTATCAGCTGTTTGGACTCTCATTCTGACGGCACCCATTCACTGCAGAAGATCCATTGGTGAGCAAGTGATGCTAAGTTTCTCCAAATCTGTTTGAATGAAGAAACAAAATCTTGGATGGCGTGAGGGTAAGTAAATCTTCAGCAAATTTTCATTTTTTGGGTACACTACTTCTTCAACCCATATAGCCTCACAATCTAAACCGCTACTGGCCAAGACTTAAGTTGTGTCAGTACAGAAACGTATTTAAAAGGACCGTTCACCCAAAAATTGAAATTTTGTTATTATTTACTTACCCTCCACTTGCTCCATACCTGTATGAGTTTCTTTCTTCGGGTGAACACAAAATAAGATATTTTAAAGAATGTTGGCAACATGGTATTTTTTTTCCCATATTAAGGAAGTCAATGGCTACCATCAACTTTGGTTACCAACATTCTTCACAACTTCTTTTGTGTTTAGCAGAACAAGGAAATTCATACAGGTTTAGAACATGACATTCATTTTTCATTTTACATTGAAAAAGTAATTCAAAAGCAATACAAAAGTATTCAGATTGTTGTTGGGTTTTTTTTATAGAGTTTCCCATCTTGAGGCCTCTGTTACTCATTTCATTGGGTATTGACAGTTCTCTGACAACCTGTTAACAAACCCCTATGGGAAAAATAATTATAAGCCTCCTTTGCAAACTGTACACAGTGATAAAGTTCCTTCATGGATGTGTTGCTACAGATGCTGTAGGGCTTTTTCCTCTCACCCCTGAAATCTCAAGTGTTGAGGAAACACTTCGGCTGCAGAGTTGATCCTGGCGATAACGTGTTAACTATTGCTGTCTGAATGAAGTCTGCATAGCTGTGTGCCGCTTGTCATTGAGGCTTTCTGTGTGAGCAATGAAAGCACAGCGAGGCTGCATTTATTTAATCAAAAATACAGTAAAAACAGCAGTATTGTGAAATGTTGTTATAATTTTAGATGTTTTTTTTTGAATGTGTATTCAAAATGTAATTTATTTCTGTGATGCAAAGCTGAATTTTCAGCATCATTACTCCAGTCTTCAGTGTCACATGATTCTTCAGAAATCATTCTAATATGCTGATTTGCTGCTCAAGAAACATTTCTTTTTAGTATCAGTGTTGAAAACAGTTGTGCTGCTTAATATTCTTGTGGAAACTGTGATTTTCTTTCTTTTTTTTTAGCATTCTTTGATGAATAGAAAGTTCAAAAGAACAGCATTTATTTGTAATACATTTGAAATCATTTGTAACATTATAAATTACTTTACTGTCACCTTTGTTAAGTTTAATACATCCATGCTGAATAAAAGTAGTATTTTTCTTTTTTCAAACTAACCCAAAAAATCTTACAGACCCTAAAACTTTTGAATGGTAGTGTTTCTGCAGTATATAGTATGCTAATGTTCAGTATGCATAGATATACATAACATATAATATGCAAGTGACAAATATGCAGGTTTGCTGAAATGTGAAATATACATTATAACAGATCACACTGCACTGGTTCTGTATCTCACAATGCATTGTGCTCGTCCTGACCTTGCATTTCCACTGCGACAAATATTCGCTTTCTAATATTCAAATCCGTTAAAGGATTTTTAGGCTGCATTAATTAGGTCAACCGGAACCGGGAACACTTTCCATAACACCCGATGTACTTGCTACATCACTAGAAGAATGGCATCTACGCTAATATTAGTCTGTTTCTCTCTTATTCCGAGGTCACCGCTGCCACCAGATCCAGTCTGTATCCAGATCAGACGGTCACTGCAGTCACCCGGATCCAGTACATATCCAGACCAGATGGTGGATCAGCACCTAGAAAGGACCTCTACAGCCCAAAGCGCTATATAAATAAAGGTGACTTGACTTGACAAATGAAACACAATAGACTTTAGTCAGGGTAGATGTCATATTTAATTCAACACAAATGAAAGTGTGAGGGATAAAAGTGGTGAGGCTGTATTGTGCATCTTGGTGCTGATCACTGTTATTTTAAACTTTCTATTCATCAAAGAACTCTGAAAAAAAATGATCACAGTTTCCACAAAACTATTAAGCAGCACAACTGTTTTTAACATTGATAATAATAATATTTCTTGAGCAACAAATCAGCATATCAGAATGATTTCTGAAGGATCATGTGACACTGAAGACTGGAGTAATGATGCTGAAAATTCAGCTTTGCATCACAGGACTAAATTACATTTAAAACATACTAAACTAAGTAAACAGTTACACAATAGTACTGTTTTTACTGTATTTTTAATTAAATAAATGCAGTTTTGGTGAGCATAAGAGACATCTCTAAAAAAACATGTGCAATGAATTTTATTCATATGCTGAGAAAGAAACCTACAGATGTGCATTAAGATTTGAAAGCTGTTGTAAGAAGATTGTCAATGATTATAAAAGCGTGAGAAGTAAATATGATTGTGACAGTAGTCAGTTAAGCACACATTACTGCACTAAATCCATCTCTCTCTCTCTCTCTGTCTCTCTCTCTCTCTCTCACTCACACACACACACACACACAGAGAGAGAGAGAGAGAGAGAGAGTCGTAATTACACAGGATCTGTTGATCTTTGAGCTGCATATGGAGTCTCCCTGCCTAATGCAAAGTTCTGGTTAAACATTGTCCCAAAGTTTGCGTTCTGCCTTCTGTTGTTTTTACACTAAAGCCCAGGCAATTGTTGAAGGCATTATTGACTTTGTAATTAAACTATTTTAACGTCAGGATTTTGTAATCATTACATTTTAAGCCATCTGTTCCTGTCCAAGGCCTGAAATGGATTTTCCCTTTGAGGAGATAAAGGCCAGCACAATGTGGCCGGTTTTTATCATTTATCGTCACGTCTTTACACACAGACCAATGCTGAAATCCTCATCCGAGCCGTGCGAGTTTGCACCAGCACCGTACATACAAATATATTATGATGCAATTATATCATTTCAGACGATCTGATTATGGATTTATTAGCGTCCATCTGCTCAAAGACTAACAAAGCTGAATTTAAAGAACCCAGGGATGAATAAAGCACACCAAGATTCACAATGCATGAACAGCTTGTGTCCTGCATGCCTGGTTTTAGTCAACACCTTTATCAACTTGATTGTTAGCAATGCAAGAAATCAATTCCTCTCTTAACATGAAGATAACACCCAAGTTTGATCCACAATTGTGTTTCCTGTTTGAAATCTCCTCGGTGTAAACCAGAGTTATTTGTAATCAGTGTTGGGGAGTAACTAGTTACATGTAACGGCGTTACGTAATTTAATTACAAAATAAATGTAACTGTAATCAGTCACAGTTACTAAGAAAAAATGTGTAATTAAATTACAGTTACTTATGAAAATGTTAACGATTACAAAGGGGATTACATTTGAATATTTACACACATCCACATACAGATTTAATTGATTTCTTTCCCAAATTGCACTGATTACTCTGAGACATACGGCCCTATAATTTCCACGATGCAGAAAACACAGACTGGTTCATAGAATCCAGCAGTGTTGGGGAGTAACTAGTTACATGTAACGGAATTACGTAATTTAATTACAAAATAAATGTAACTAGTAGGGTAAGTTGTAATCTGTAACCGATTACATTTCCAAAGTAACCTTCCCAACACTGTTTGTAATTACCTAAAACTAAAACTATTTAAAAATAATAAATTGAAATAAAAAATGGAAATTAGAAATGTTGCCTTGGCAAACTAACTAAACTAAGTTTAAGTTGAAGAATGACTTAATTACTTACTAAAAGTAAATGTTATGGAAATATGATTTGTCTATTTGCACTTCAAGAAACCCTGGAAATAGTAATTATACTGCTATTCAAAAGTTTGGTGTTGGTAATATTTTTAAGAAAGAAGACTCTTATGCCCAACAAGGTTGCATTTATTTGATACAGTGAAAACTGTACATTTTTGAAATATTATTACAATTTAAACTGTTTTATATTTTGATATATTTTAAAATGTCATTTAAATTAAATCGTACAATTAAATAATACAATCTTAAATACAATTAAATCTCTTTGGTGTGAACCATGGTTATTATATTATTTGTGTAATTGAAAATAAAATAAAATACAAATGTCCCAAACAAAACATAAATGAAATGAAAATTAGAAATGTTGCTTTGGCAACTAACTGAACTAAGGTTAAGCCAAAGCACTGAAATTACTAACCAAAATTTCGAACTAAACTAAACTAAAGAAAAACTTTAATGGAAATAAATTAAACTTAAATAGTAATTTAATAACATAATAAAATAATAAAACACAATTAATTAAATAAATGACAAAAGCATTAAAAAAAATACTAAAATTAAACAAAAATTGAAAACTGAAAACATTAAATGAAGCTAAGTGAAAATATTAATAAAAACGAATAGTATATAAATACAACTAAAATAGCTCTGGTGTGACCAGGCCTTCATTATATCTGATCTGAACATCTGCTGTCAAAGTCTGCTCTATTAATGTCCTGCTGCTTTCATGCTCATCTCTTTTTAATGACTGCATTAGTAATGCAACTCCAAGAAAGATATCATTTGAAATCAAAGGCTGAATGTCTTTAATTATGGAAACATTTGTGGAAACATTTACGAAATGATATGAGATGGTCACAGTCTAGATGTTTTTTAGCTTGTAGTTTATTAAATAATAAAGTTTGACCTCCAGAATAAAGAAAGCTAAATATATTTTATTGTATATACAAGAATGCCAAATCAAGAACAATAATGAAACTGTATTATATAATATACTACAAAACCTTAAATAAAAGATACAATTGGGTAATTACCTGTCATAATCCTAGCTGTTAGCACAAAGAAACAACAATTTAGTAAATCAAAATGAAAATTTGGCAATGAAAAACGCACTGACAGATATACAGATAAAAGCTAAAACAAGTCTCACCTTCTGTGAGTACAGCAGAGATGTTGAATTACAGATAAGCTTTCAGTCAGGACGGCCCTCCAGTTGACCCCATGAACACAGTGTTAATGGGGGGCAGACACGACACCATTTCTCTGATCTCTGTGGTCCCCTGGAGAGGCAGCAGTGCATTCTGGGAGTGATACGGAGCAGGAGTTCCATACATGCAGGGTGTCGAGACGGAGCAGGAATGAGCGATGCTGGATCCTGAAATAGGACAATATAAAGAAGCATGAGACAGTAATGGAAGATATGATATATAAAAATGGCCAAAAATAGCCATGCATAACGACATCATTAAATATATAAGGGAGGCTGGGGCTAGTTGTCACACTACGTATAAGCACTTACCTTAAAGTCTTGGTTAAAAAAACAGCTGAAAATATCCACTGTTTGTCTTTGTACAAGAGTAAAGATGCAGTTCATTTAAATGGGAAGTCGTGGCCTAATGGTTAGAGAGTCGGACTCGTAACCCAAAGGTTGCGGGTTCGAGTCTCGTACCGGCAGGGATTGTAGGTGGGGGGAGTGAATGTACAGCGCTCTCTCCCACCTTCAATACCACGACTGAGGTTGCCTTGAGCAAGGCACCGAACCCCCAACTGCTCCCCAGGCGCCGCAGCAAAAAATGGCTGCCCACTGCTCCGGGTGTGTGTTCATGGTGTGTGTGTGTTCACTGCTGTGTGTGTGCACTTTGGATGGGATAAATGCAGAGCACTAATTCCTAGTATGGGTCACCATACTTGGCCACATGTCACTTCACTTTAATGCACATTGAGCGGGGCAAGTTGTCACAACGGTAACCTGCCAGTAGTTCATTTTATGACTTTTTAATGGTAAAATTTGAAGAGTAAATGATGTTTTGAAGCAATTAATGGAACTGCAACATTTTGCAACATACACTACCATTCAAATGTTTGGGATTAGGAGGATTAGCAATTAATAGTTTTATTTAGCAACTGTATATTAAATTGTGCAAAAGTGACAGTAAAGACTTTTACATTGTTGCAAAAGGTTTCTATTTCAAATAAATGCTGTTCCTTTGAACTTTCTATTCATTAAAGAATAATGAAAAAATTATCATGGTTTTCACAAAAAATATTGTTTTCTGCATTGATAATAATAATAATCGTTTCTTGATTGTTTAATAGAATTAATGTAATGATGCTGAAAATTCAGCTTTGCATCACAGGAATAAATTACATTTCAAAATATATTCAAATAGAAAAAAAAACAGTTAGTTAGTAATAATATTTCTAACTAGTTTTTTATCAAATAAATGCAGCTTTGGTAAGCATAAGAAACTTCTTTAAGGCTCTTTAAAAAAATCTTACAGACCCCAAACTTTTAACGGTAGTGTAAAAAAAGTGATATATATAAAAACATGTGACAACTTGCCCGGCCTGACATCTTGTCCTGAGAACAGTCATCTTTTGTTTAAAATTTCCCGTCATTATATTTGACTCTTGTTATGCCAGTGTGGTTTTACAGTGTTATAGGTGCTGAGATACAGCGCCTCTGTGACAACTAGCCCCGGATTTCTGTCCTCACCTGCTGTGTGTGCGCCCATTGCGGACAGGTCAGTGTAGTAGGGTCTTGTCGTCTTCCTGCTCGTGTCGTCCAGGATGTTGAGAGGGTCGTGTACTTCAGCATAGGCCGAAACGGAGCGAATGCTGCTCACGCTGCTGATAACTGACACATGCTGATCGATAAGCGTGCCCATCCTCTGAGTGTCCACATACCCGCTGCTGCTGTAATATCCTGGCCAGGAGAAAGAAGAACAATAATGTTTCAATAGGAGCATCTGAAAATAACATCACATTTACCTTTCTCTGCAGCATACTAACATAATTCAAATAAATGATAAATCGTGTCGTCTGAGGTCAGTTTTTGGGCTACTTTTTTTAATGGGAACAGTGAAGAAAGGACAAGAAATGATATATAGAATAGAGAAGAATAGAAATGTGACATGAGCTGGACTCAAAGCTGCATTGTCTGCACCAAAGCTCATTGTGTGCACTAAATACTAGGACATGATTCATCAGGCAAGATTTAATTTATTTAAAATATATAATTAAAAATAACAAAACTATTTAATTATAATTATTTAAAAAGTAAAACCGTAATACTGCATTTATTACAGTAAAAACAGTAATGTTGTGAAATATTATTGCAATTTAAAAGAACTCTTTTCTATTTGAATATATTTTAAAATGTAATTTATTCCTGTGATCCAAAGCTGAATTTTCAGCATCATTACTCCAGTCTTCAGAGTCACATGATCCTTCAGAAATCATTTGAATATTGCTGATTTACTGGATTTGCTGCTGCAAGAAACATTTCTTATTATTATCAATGTTGTGCTTCTTAATATTTTTGTGGAAACCTTAATACATACAAGATTTTTGATGAATAGTAAATTCAAAAGAACAGCATTTATTTGGAATAGGGTTGCTAAGGGGTGGAACATTTCTGGAAACTTTCTAAAAGATTCTAAAAAATCCTGGAAAGTTTCTAATATTTCTAGAATGTTTCCGAAATTTACTGGAAATGTTCCACCTTTTTGCAACTCTAATTTGGAATATAATTTTTTAACATTAATACTTTTTTTAACTTTATAAATGTCTTCACTGTCACTTTTGATCAATTTAACGCATCCATCCTGAATTAAAGTATTAATTTCTTGAAAAAAGAAAGAAATCTTACTGACCCCAAATTTTAAACAGTAGTGTACATTTTTATACATTTATTTTAATTGCTCAATAATCTTTTAATCTTTTCTCACCATTGTGCCCCGAGCTGCAAACTGGACCTGAACATCCATCTCCACTGGCAGCACTTCCTCCAAAGCTGTACGCTGTGGAGTCCAGCAGCTGTACGCCCTCGGTATCCATCACAGGGTCACCTGAGGCTGCGTATCCAGTCGCTGCAACCCTCGAGCTGTAGGGAGACACGGCGCAGCTGCTGCTGAAGCAGTCTTTGGTCAGCTGGTGTCCAGAGAAGGGTGCGTAGCGGGCGCTTTCAGCACGAGCCTGATAGGCTGATGTTGGAGTGGGAGTCTGAGCTCTGAACACAGGCTGGTAGTAAGAAGAGCTGGGATAGGAGCCGGAACTAGCATTGTGCAGACTCTGGTACATGCTGTCGGAGAAGGTCTGGCAGGACACTTGGGGCTGGATGGGGCAGCTGCTCTGCGGCCTCACAGCCATCGCGCCCTGGTTGATCACACTGCTACGGTTGATCATGGCAGGAGAGACCGGAGGGGTCATCAGGGTGGCGCTGTTCTGCGAGTAATCCATTTGACCTGAAAAGTAATAGTAATTATATTCAAATAAATTATTATGTTAAACATTTTCACTCAGAAATTTCTAGTAAATTTCACAATTAATGACAAAGAAACAGCAAAAATATTTTTTTTCAAAGTTGTAAATAAAACAAGGATTACTTACTGTAAGTACTGTATATTTGACAAGAAAATACTATTTCAGTAGTTCTACTTATAAATTTCATGTTTAATTCAATGTGTTGCAGTATAGTTAATATTGAAATACTGAAATGAAGAATTGCTTCATATCCTTAGAGAGAAAAAGATTTATTATTTTAATATAGAAATCTAAATAAACATTAATTCAATATAATTAAGAAACAATAACAGCATCACTTTGGAGGAGGAATGCATAAATCTGTTAAGACAAACCTAACTATACTCTAAATTATTTTCCAAAGTTGTAAATAAAACAAAGATTACTGAAGTATATTTGACAAGAAATGACTATTTCAGTTTTTCTACTTCAAAATTTCATGTTTAATTCAATGTGTTGCTGTTTCTTTGTAATTATTTGTGAAATGTACTTGCGATTTCTGACTGGAAATTGTTTATACACTAAATTTGCTTCCATATATGTGACCCTGGAGCACAAAACCAGTCTTAAGTCACTGGGGTATATTTGTAGCAATAGCCAAAAATACATTGTATGGGTCAAAATGATCCGATTTTTCTTTTATGCCAAAAATCATTAGGATATTAAGTAAAGATCTTGTTCCATGAAGATATTTTGTCAATTTCCTACCATAAATATATCAAAACTTAATTTTTGATTAGTAATATGCATTGCTAAGAACTTAATTTGGACAACTTTAAAGGCGATTTTCTCAATATTTTGATTTTTTTGCACCCTCAGATACCAGATTTTCAAATAGTTGTATCTCGGCCAAATATTGTCCTATGCTAACAAACCATACATCAATGGAAAGCTTATTTATTTAGCTTTCAGATGATGTATAAATCTCAATATTGAAAAATTGACTGGTTTTGTGGTCCAGGGTCACATATGAGCATTTAAGCTGTAAAGCAATGATACAGAAAATATTATATTTTAAAATAATTTATAAATGTACTAATGTTTAAAAATCTTGTTAAATTTAATTTTATACCCTAGTCTTTGGTTTTGAAACAATTCATCTTCTCATCAGATAATTGCATATCCTTATGAAGAAAATAATAGGATTACTTCTGGAACAAAGGTTTCTGAAAAAGTGACTGTTGCACTCTATAGTCAATAATAACTTTTTTTGACTATAGTAAACATGAATATGACTCAAATTGATGTGAGCTGCTGTTTTCAAGTACCAGATATAGTAAAGTTGTCCGGATCGGCACTATGGTACACAACCGTACTGGTCCCGAGCCCCTGCTGTGCAGCTGTGAGCACCAGGAAGTCATGTTCTGGTGGGTTCTCGTCCTTGACAGTCGAATCACTGGACGCCACACCGCATTTTTTCCGATTGGCCAAGAAACAGGAACTTGGGGAGGCGGTAAAAGTAGCTTTACTAGCATCTGTCAAAATGAAAAGATCACATTTAACTGGGTTAAAGACATTTGCATATACTCTGAAACTTTTGGGGTCAGTTCGTTTTTTTTATGTTTAGGAAATAAATACTTTTATTCAGCTAGAATACATTAAGTTGACAAAAACATTTATAATGTTACAAAATATTTTCTGTTCTTTTGAACTTCCTATTCATAAAAGAATCCTTAAAAAATTTTATAACTGTTCCCACAAAAATATTAAGCAGCACAACTGTTTTCAACACTGATAATAATATTAAATGTTTCTCAAACTCCAAATCAGCATTTCAGAATGATTTCTGAAGGATCATGTGACACTGAAGACTAGAGTAATGATGCTGAAAATTCAGCTTTTCTATCACAGAAATAAATGAGATTTTAAAACAGTTATTTTAAATCGTAATAATATTTCCTCATGTTTTTACAGTATTTCTGGTCAAATAAATGCAGCCTTGGTGTTTCAAAAACATTAACAAATCTTACTTTTAAGCGGCAATGTACAGTAAAATAAACTACTAAGGGGCCTACTAATATTAAAGTACTAAATATTAAGGTACCTGCACTCCTCATGTATTTCTCCAGTAGATTCTGAAGGTCTTGCTCTTTGTCGTTGTTGAATTGTGTTTCAATGGCTAGCAGGATGTACTCATCCAAAAGCATCCGAATGAGATGGAACGAGCCTGTAAATAACATTAAACCAGGTTGAACTGTTTTAGTATATGTTGCAAAAATCACTCCCTAAATCTTAATAACCATAATAATCAAAGGCATCTGATCTTTGATTAAAAGCAGCTTGGCTCAGCAGCACACAAACTCTGGCTTTGTTCAGAATAGCACACTACTTGTCCTGCTTTTACAGTTCATGGTACAGTATTCCAGGATCACTGATTATACAAAAAAAAAAAAAAAAACACTATGCAGAGTAGGCCACTAAATCCCACAATGCAATGCGCACAACCAGAGTTTCCCACGGGTTTCACCGAGCTTTTGCTGAGGTCAAATGTGTGGCCTTCCAGGTGATACTGTTTGGCTTTGTGAACACCTGTAGGGTCATCAAATGTTAGGAGCACTGAGAAAGGTCGCTCCCTAATCAGGGTGCACACACGTGACACGAGATAAAGCTTTGTTTGTACAGGCTTTTATGGCTCATTCTCCGCAGTGGATCCTCAGCTAAAGAGCCTGAACGAATAGTACAGATTTGACTATACTACTATGATTCAATTATATCTAGAGACTTTGAAAGCAACCGAATCAGTGACTGCAATTTTATATGAATGCATGCTAAAGGTTTACCAAAGCTACTAGCGTTGTTTAGGGTGAGATTGTGCATCACTCGTGCTCCAAAAAAACTCCACTTCAGAAGGAAATCTTGAGCTCGCTTCTTCACTGACCGACCATTTTGTTTGCTGGGCTAGAAGACAGATAATATGCAATTTCACATTAACAGTCATGGCTAGCCTGAATACTGTGAGTTTGAAATGCGACAAACCTTGATAACTTTCTGCTCGACCACCGAGTCCAGCCATTCAATGAAAGACTCTACTGTGGCGTTTTTCCTCAGCAGGTCTTTCAACTCTTGAAAGACTGAAATTGAGTCATCTAGCAGATAAGATCAAGAAATCATAAATATAGTTTGAGGCTCAGCATATGAGATTAAAAAAAGCCATCAGTAACTCACATTCAGAGTAGAAGTCTGAATCTTGGTCATTTGTAACTGAAAGGAGTGCTTGAGAACCAATACTGTTCAGATCCACCTTATCAATATCATTCACCATAGAAGTCACTACATTCTGGTCAAAAAGTGCAGGTCTTGCAATCTGAAAAGATATCAATCCATTATAGTTGCACTTTTATATAAAAAATGACCAAAAGCAAGATTTATTGATGTTTCTGTACAACGTATCTACCTGTGCAAGATGTAAAAAGGAGGTCTGTCTCTTTAAGGAAGACACAAATCGTCGCGCTATCGGCAGTTTCTTTTCTGAGAGGATTTCTGGAAGATTCTCCAAGGAAGACACCATCCAGTGTTCCCAGTGCTTGGCAAAATTTCGAATATCTGCCAAAAGACTGGAGATATTTCCCTAAACTCACTCAAAATCACTTAACAGCATCAAATTCAACATCTTTTTGAATAGATTGCATATAAACCAAATGTGTATTACTGTATATAATGCAGCAGTTTAATAGACAAACCTCTCTGGCATATCCTGCATTGTAGCAGGGATGAGAACCTCAGTCAAAACCTGTGGAAAATAATTCAGACAGTTTGAGTCAAACATGATGTGATGACTATGAGCTACTGTTCAACAACAACAAAAAAGTATTAATGGAATTATTCATGTAAATGATACCATATTTTTGTATATTTTGATTATTTCATTATAGCTTTAAAATGTAATCATATTTCTGTGATTGTTTTTCTTATTTTAAGAATCAAAGTCTAGGTTTGGGACAAGGGTACAACAATAAAGCTGACACATAAATAGCACTTGAAAAGTAGCAAAAGAAATTAAGTCATAGTAGAAGTGACAGTAAAGACATTTATAATGTTGCAAAAGATTTATATTTAAAATAAATGCTGATACTTGAATTTCAGATTCATGAAAGAACCCTGAAAAAAAATCTATCACAGTTTCCACAAAAACATTAAGCAGCACAACTGTTTGAAACCAACCCAAAACCTTTGAATGATAGTATAAAAATGCACATAGTGACATCCAAATATGGCTCAAAAACACTCACTTTGTAGAGTATAGAGTCACACACACAGAAGATGTCCACGATAACCGGATTCTCTAGCAGTGGCAGGAGATGTTCAGGCATTCCTTGCCAGAAGTGAAGTAGAAAGTTCTGGATCTGGAACAAATGGGATTGATTACTGTGCAGTTTTCTAGAATCTAGATTAGAGATTCTTTAAGAGCTTAAAATTGCACCTCCTCAAAGTTGACATTAATGGCATTGTCCAGAATGCACTGACAGTGGGTTTTGTACATCATAATCAATGTGTCGACCTAACAAATAAATAAAATAGCAGAATCTGAGGTAAGTAAATTAGAAGTAGCACATATACAGTAAACAGCATTTTGGAATGGGTCTCCATAGAAATGAACAGACCTTATCTTTTGAAACAGACTCCTGAAGCACTAAATGCTGTGCACTCGGGAATTCAGGTAAAAGAGTTCCTGTTTTAGAACTAAGAGAGTATTTTCTGGTGAATCCTCCCTGTGAATAATAAAGAGCATGCATATAAGTACTATTATTCTGCATACAGAATAATATTTTTTAAACATATACATATGCAATGCATGTGAAGGTCTTACATTTTGAAAGAATACATGAGTATTCCACCACAAAATAGTTAAGGGTCATTTTTATTCAGTCGATACTTTTATTCAGCAAGGATGCATTATATTGATATCAATCCTTGGTAATAATTGCACCAAATCAGCATGAATGATTTCTGAAGGACCGTGTGACACTGAAAACTGCTGAAAATTCAACTTTGAATTCATTGGAATAATTCTTTTTAAATTGCAATAATGTCATGCAATTTTACTGTTTTTACTTTATTATTTTTGATCAATTAAATGCAGCCTTGGTGAGCTTAAGAGACTTATACTGTATATTTAAAAACATACCAACCCCAAACTTTTGAACAGTATATCAATTTCCTGAGAATGTTGAGATACTAAAATTGAAGTGCAGTAGCACTTCTATTTAATATGAAAAATCGTAAAACTGCCAACCTCATTTTTTAGCTTGCTTCCGGAGAATCTGTGCAAAACATATAAGAGACATTACTGATATGATAAAACACTAAAAAATGTAAATGAATCATGAAAATAAACGTCAATAAATATAATGTGTCTCAGTATGGGCATTGAAAAATCACTTGCATTACAGATTATTCAAACCATTTAAGGACTTGCAATTGGGCGCTGAAATGAAGGGATGAAGGTCAAAACTAACCGTGTCAAACCTTTTCCAGAGTACACAGAGTGATAATACGCACTGCTCTCCTTGATTCCAATACCATAATAATGATACCTGAAAGACAAACACAGAGAGCTTTAGATGTAGCCATTTAAATAGCACATTAAATAGTAATAAATAACATTTTCAGTCAGTAACCAGGCCATTTAGCTCTCTCTTACTTCGAATGGCCTCTGGTTCCAAGCCTTCGTGTTGTAAGCAAAGGAAATTTCTGCCTTATGGTCTGAAATGACAATGATAGAGTTCTAATATATACTACAATCGATCTCCTAATGCACTGTAAATACAAAATCAATAGGTATTTCTGTCTGATAATGTACTTATTTGGCAAGCACAACCTTTTACCATTTATCAACTCAAATAAACCTAAAATGCAATAGCTTTCAATAAACCAGTTTTAGAAGTTACAGAACTGAGAACGTTTCTAATAAACATACTGTGTAACTGAAGATATCCTCCTCTTACCTTCCCAAAAGTGGCAGCACAAGCAGGATCCAATTTCTCCTTCCGACAAAAGTCTAAATAATGAGCATAGAGGATGCACCGTGGTAGGCAAACACCTTCGCAAACTATGTAATTTTCCTCGAGCCTAATAGAACAGCAAAATACAAGCGTATTATCATACTTTGCTTCCACTTTCTGTACATTATTTATAATGGCAAGCTTCATTAAAAGAAAAAATGATGAGAGAGTACCATTGTAAAGTAAGTTGAGTCTGTTTCTTCTTGTCCTTGATGATCTGACTGATGCTTTTCTTTGGCACAGTTTGTTTGACAGAAAACGTCTTAGAATAATCCAGGTGGCCCAGGTCCTCTTCAGAGGAAATGCTTCCATTACTTTCATCAGCTTCTGCCAAATGAATAACATACATAGCTTTCAAACCGTGACGTGTGCCAAAACTATTCATAACGTATAATTGCTAAACAAACTGGCGACAGATTGAGAATTTCGAACTGAAAGCATAGCAGTAGTTCAATCAAAGCCAGTTTGAAAACAGTTTACAACAAAGATGATTTCCCCACCTGATTTAATGCCAGAATCCTCCTCCTCATCAAGCCTGGCTTTGAAAAACATGTTTTTCCCGAGATTGTCTTGGTCAACAAGAATTGTAGCGTGGAGGTCACCTGCGTTTTTGCAAGCTTTCTTTGTCTGAGACGCTTGTAGTTGATGAAACGTGTCATTCTTCAATGGGCTCCCTATATTTCTTTTCATTGGCATGTTCAAGGAGAAATTAAAAAGAAAAACTGGAATGCAAAATTAAAACCACCAAGTCAAATAATACAAAAAAGTGCTAAATTGTTAAAACATTCCAAAATCAACAGCCTATTCTAACGTTTGGCAATGTGATGCATATATTCATTCCTGAAATGATACACATCTCCGAAGCATCCCAATGAATCTCCAAAAAACATTTAAACAATTTGTCAACTATGTGTGTTGCGTCTCCTCTTTCCTCAGAAACAAATGCTCACAAAATAAACCTGTAGCATGACGGAAACTCTAATAGGAACCGTTCAAATATTAATCCTGGAAAAGTTCATTAATCCAAGAATGGGCAAGATAACACCTTCCAGTCTTAATTAAAGCTCTGCTCTCTCTGAAATGGTGCGTCACAGAGGTGAGTGCCTTAAGGCCATTTATCTTATTTACAGAAGACTGGCAATGGATTCTGAGATTTAATGATTAACCAAGAGGGATATCATCTCCTTGAAATCTGGTGTTGGTCGTGCAGCTCGGCTATAGAACCAATCAGAGCAAGTCAGTCTCCTCAATGCTACTTTGCCTTTCATTTACATGCATTCATACACTTTATTCAGAACATTTTGTTGTTACTGGTTTTATCTGGGACAGTGAGGAGTAGATTCCTAGTTTCAAAAAGCCATGTCAAATAAGTAGAACATTGTGAAATAGCCATATAAACACAAATATTGGACAATAAAAGAATATTAGGTTTTACGTGTGGAGTTGTTGTGGAACAGTTTGACTGTAAACACCCCACAACACGCTGATATTTTGTGACACAACTTTTCCATTTTAATATTAGTAACTAGTAACTTGTGTTTGGCAAGCACTGAATTATTACAATTGAATAGGCCTATGGTTCAATTTGATTTAATTAAAGCCCTGATGCTTGTGTGCTTTTATTATGTTCTGGTTCACCCAAGAGTAGCAAAAATATAAAACTAAAAAGAAGAAGAAAAAAAAAAGAAAGAAAAAAAAAAAGGTCCTGGGTCCTGCTTTAGAAAACACACATTTGTATAAATTGGACATATAATTGAAAATCTACTATAAAAGTTACTGATATTCAGACAACCTACCTGTGTGACAACAACTAGCCTCTGGCTCCCATACGTTTCGTTAGTTTGTTGAAATATGTAGATGATTCCTTATTGGCCCACAAACGCAGCGTTTTACAGCACGTGTCAAGGCTGCGTAATCTCCAGAAAACATGATGCGCGCTCGGAGAATCTTGTCAGACGAGAAGGTAAAGCACAACTCAATTTATAAATTCTACAGACAAAATGTTTGAATATAATACATTCGGTATTCATGGCTTCGGTATTCAATCAAAAACTACTTTTCAACACAAATACAACTTCTTATAATCTGTCAGGTCGACAGATTCGACAGGTCGACTGTTGTGTCAGGCAGAGAATACTGATTAAACTATTCATAAATGATGAAATGCGAATAACTATATAAGCTGTTTACTAATAGAGTGTTTGCATTAACATATAAAGAACTGGAGTCGTCAGGTGTTGCTTGCTACAATCTAGTGCTTGTATATTTATGTGACATGATCCTGCAGCTCAGAAATGAATAAAATAATCAGTCTACAATAACGTATGATACTATTGCAGGTACATAAATTAACTTATATGTGTTGTATATTAACGCTATTTTATTAGGGTGTTGACCTCCATCCCAAGCTGTGGCAGACGTGCTCGGTGCCTTAACATTTACCACGACTGCATGGTTAGATTGGATCCATATGCCTTAGAGTCGAATGGAGAGGTAAGGATTTGACTTATGTCATGTTATATAGACTAACTGATGTTTCTTGAGTCATGTGCATAGCTATATTTATGTAGTTTTTAGTACCAAATTATGTGCTGCGGTCTTGCTGTGCTATCTTTATATACACAAAAAGTTTATGTATATGATCATTGGCTTTATCTTAAAAAAAAGTCCACAAGAAAATGTTAAAATGAATTTAAAGGGGGTGTGACCCTAACAAGCCCCATACTGTACCATATATTCCCGCTTGTTCTTTTGTTCAAATCTAAAAAGGCAGAAAGCACAGTCAATTATTTGTATACACATACAGTATTTGTTACTGGTTACTCAAATTTTGCTTTGAATTTGGAGTGCTTAAGTTATTTACTATGCAGTGTTTCCCTGTCAGACAGTGATTGTAGATGTTTGTGCCAAACCATTGATGTTTGAGTAGCTCGAGAAAGACACTTATACTACTTAAATATGTTACTAGAATTCATTGGAAAAATGGCTTTATTGTAGTGTAGATATTGATACAAATTGTAAAATTAAGAGACTAATCAAATGCAGCCTAATATATGTCTTATTTTATAGCAATATATCTGTATTTGAACAGATGGGTTTTATGAGTATGTGACGCTAACATAACATTGTGATGCTCACAAAACAATTCAAATTAATGCAAACCACTGATAACCAAAAATGTGACCAGACTGTGCTGTTGTTTTAAGGACTACCAAACATTTGCATGCTGGTCTTTGTTGAAAGAATGCTCAAGACTTGTTAATGACATTTTAATTTCTTCACTGATTTCTTACTTTAGTTGTCTTCTTATCTGTTGTTGTATTTGCTGTACACATGCAGCTGAATTGAGCATTACCATAACTTTCCAGCATATTCCATATAATATTCCAGCACAGTATGAATCCGTGCCGGATTTTATTCCCCAACGTTGAAAATGGGGGGAAATAATTATGTATCTAATAGGAGTGCTCTGATCAGGATTTTTGAGGCCGATCGCCGATCACAGAAAGCAGTATCTGCCGATAACGATACCAATCTTTTTAAAGCCTTCTTTTTATAATTTATAACTATTTATAGTGATACTCCAATCAGGATTTTTAGACATTTATTCAGGGCCTGAATTTCATTTTTGAAAATGGGGGGAATTCCCCTCTTAGGTGACTCTTGTGAGAGGGGGAAGCAGCAAGGACTGTGCTTTCACACAGGAGTCCGCTACTGATCCGTGGCTGTTTACCACAAACACAACATTTATCCATTATTTTGATTTCAAATCCAAACATTGTCACTGAAAATGCTTTTTCAGCATTGCAATTGTTTTTTTTACACAGTTGAGTACAGTAATACAATCTTTCACAGACATGTTTAAACACAATAAATATAAGCAACACATTATTCAATGCTTTTTACTTTTGCATTTACTTACATATTAAGTTGCTCAAGCAAGTGGCAAAACAGTTAAACTACTTTTCTTAAGTTATCACAAACTTACCATTGACAGAAATAGTCAGCTCTACTGCTTTTTCTTTTGCATTTAAATCTTTATTACTAGCAATCCTGCGGTTCATAAAGAACTTCGTTTTCCTACCTCCACGAGTGCCATCTATTATTGCCTTGTTTATCCTAAAAGTGCTCTTTCCCTTTAAACCTAGCCAAAAA
>NW_015662163.1:3082948-3083304 GCF_001515625.1 Sinocyclocheilus rhinocerous
CATGTTCATATTTACTGCAAAAAATGCGCTGTTACTTTAATTCAGCGCTTGCAGCACAGCAAAAATAGACTCGTGTGGAAACATTCTCTGCACTGCTGCAGACGCACCGCTCGTGGAATGCACTGCCGGACCACAACCGTGTGCAGTGTGCACACTTTATTAATCTGTTAACATGAGCGCGGAAAAAATATGCACCACATTCGCACTGCAAACGGAGTATGTGTGAACCTGGCATTATGTGTGTGTGCTGCGAGTGTGCATGAGCGCACGGTCTTCAGGAGAGCGCGCGAGCGCTGAATGGTTAAACACTGGCAAGAATTAAAAAGTAATGCAATTTATAAACTTTAGTGACGATG
>NW_015662163.1:3086088-3111975 GCF_001515625.1 Sinocyclocheilus rhinocerous
CAGGAGAGCGCGCGAGCGCTGAATGGTTAAACACTGGCAAGAATTAAAAAGTAATGCAATTTATAAACTTTAGTGACGATGTGACACTGCCTTTTTTTTCCTCGATTGTGCAAGTGACAATTCCTGTGTCAACTGTGCAGCGTGCAGCTCGCTTATAGACAGACGCGATGTGGTGATTTGAAGCCATTTGCGTAGGCTATTTTGAGAAAGAGCACGCATGGTGATTCACTCACGCTGTTTGTGAAATTACGTCTCACACAAGGTTTTCAAATTACTTTATAAGTTATTTAATTAAGAAATATGAAGGTGAGTACCTCAACTTCAGCATTATAATTATTTCAACCGCGCCGGACAGAGACTGAGACGGTGTCGCTGCATGTCGTGCCAAACCTCTCACGGCAGCGTCATCAGCTTTTTAGATCAGCCTTTTTAGAGACAGCCGATCAATCATCCCAAAGCGATTATCGGCCGATAGTGATCGGTAACCGATCAATCGGAGCACTCCTAGTATCTAATATAGGAATTGTTGAACAGGCATCTTAATTTGTTAGCATGTGATACGTGTTGGATGTTGGCATGGAATTAAAATTTTTATGTTTTGCTGTGGTTCACTGTGCTTGCCGTAAAGCCAGTCTCCCAGTATAATTATTTTCCTTAGATTGCCCATTTGCATAAGTAATGTGAGGGGCTAAAGTTTTAATAATTTTACATAATAAAATTATAAAAAATGTTAAGTAATGCTGTTTTATATAACATTTAATTTGTTCTTAGTTTATTGAGCTTACTCGCAACAATAGTTAACACATTTTATTAAAGAGCACACTGAAATAGGGCTGAAACGATTCATCGAATACCTCGAGTAACTCGAATACAAAAAATCATCGAGGCTTCGTTTAGTCCATTTACTGTAACTACACACGGAACACCGTGTTTCCCCACGGATCATTATTACTGACGCACAACCCGATAAACGCTGGACCAGAACATAGACTGTATAAAAACAGTGACCAGACTTTAAAAAAAAAAGCGCTGGACATATTTAAGACCGTAAATCAATGTTTCTGAATGAATCAACCGTTTAAATGATTCGGTTCAATCGCATTGACTCACTTCTTAACATTGACTTGCTGCCACCTGCTGGCGGTTTTTTCATTTTAAAAATAATTGTAAATATCAGTATTCAATGTTTTATGTTTAAAATAACAAAATATTATTTATGCATTTGTAACTGCAGGTTAAATGCATTCATGTCCCTCTGTGTGGGAAATTCATCCCATGCAGCTTCTGTGTTTCCTACCAGTATATAAAGGGACATTTAAGAGGGTTTATTCTCCAAATATCTCTTAATTTCATGTTGCAGAAATATGTGTTTAAAAATTGTGTATGGTCTCTTGTTCTTGTTCCAAGTTACCTTCCTGTCCAAATAATCGATAGCTACAGCCCTACACTGAAAGAAGATTCTTAAATATTTTAATTTCATTTATTTTTGTTCTATCTTGTGCATTTGTTTGGAAATATTCTCTCTTTTTCTTTCTTTTTAATATTTTAAAATATACTGCAAATGGGTTTATTTGATTTGTGTATATTCACTTCCCCTATTTTGCATTGTGACAGTAATGCTTCATGCATTATTTTTTTCTGGCAAAACTTTATTTTTATTTATTTATTTCTCATACTGACTTTTATTGCCCTTGCCACATATCCAAATGCCCATACCGGGATGCAATTTTGTGAAAACATGAGCCAGCTGTCATTTACCTGGTCACAGATTTAAAGTGCATTTTTCATACTTTTCAGAACGTTGATAAGATTTTTTTGTATTTTAGGGCAAAAGCGGAGTCAAAGCTCCCGGCTCCATGTGTTTTGTGGCCTGTAGAGCTGAAGCTGACTCACATTGACTGCAGTCCTGAGGACACACTGGTACACTTTCAGGGCCAATATATGACCATCTGTGAACTGGACTACAACATTCTTCAAGTTGAAATTCAAAATGCTGTGAAATCAAAAGTTTCTGTTGAAGTTGGAGAACTTTGTCTGGTAGAAGATGCAGTATCTGGTCGCTGGTTCAGAGGAAGAGTCCAAAACATCCAGAAGGATTTGTTCCATGTGTTTTTGCTGGACCATGGAGATGTGTTGATTGTTGGGCCCAGCCATTTGTCCTGTATATCTGACACACTGCTTATGCTCCCACCAAAGATTGTCTGCGGTTTCTTTGCCAACATACTGCCAGTCCAGTACCGATGGGACAGTTTGACAGAGAGTTATTTCTCTTCCTTGATAGGCAGTCAGATTAAAGGATATATCCATGCCCGTCTGCCGTACCAAGTCCTCTTACTTGAAGTTCCAGACATTAGTTGTGACTTGTTAAAACTGAGGCTTGGGAGACATGTGGACACTAGTACATTTCTGCTACTAGTTGAGATGCTTATTGAGGAACCGATTCCACAAAGCAATGAATCTGTCCCAGATCTCTTGATTGAAAACCAAGTAGGGCAAGAATGTTGCCTCAAATCGTCAAGCCTGCTGGGCTTCGAAGAGATTCTGTCACTCAATGGCCCAAAGCTGAAAGTTGGTCAAAAAGTTAGAGTCATTGTAGCTGCAGCCGTGAACCCTAGATTATTCTACTGTCGACTGTCGTCCATGAGCAAGGATCTACAAGAAATGTCAAACAAATTGGCACTCGCATGTGAATCAGGCTGTGGTTCCCCAAGCAGTAAACCTCTTGAAAATCTCGGCTTGCTCTGTGCAGTCAAAGGGAAAGATGAAAAATGGCACAGAGGATTTGTGCAGTGTCTCCCTCTCAACTCTCAGGTCCGAGTTGTGTTCGTCGACAGTGGCTATTGTGAATCGGTGAAAGTTGAAAACATCCTTCAGCTACCATCAGAATTCCTCTCATCACCGATCATGGCATTCCCATGTTCACTTTCATGCTTGGAAGAACAAGTAGAGAACATTAAAAACCAACAACTAGAGCTTCTCAAGACTGGGTTGCTGGGGAAGGCGTTGGAGGTTGAAATCGATGACTTTCACAAAGATCAGAACTTCTACTTGGTCACATTGAGCACTGCTGAGAAGCACTCAGAGGAGCAAGCTGAAGTTAAACCGCTTGAAAGTGAAGTGTTTGACAGCAAGTCCAACTTTCTCCAAAATGTCCTTGAAAAGATGTATGCAACAGAGATGAAAGCAGTCCAGACTTCTGATACAGTTCCTACTAGTCAATCAATACCTGACGGTTCTCTTTTTGAGGGTTATGTGATGCATGTCCAGAGTCCAAAACATTTCTGGATAAGAACAAAAGAACAAAATCCTGATTGTGAAAGCATGACTGAAGAAATCAAAGATTACTTCAACAAACTACAGTTGAATGAGGAGGTTTTTGAAGACCCAGTGCCTGGTGCACTTTGCTGTGCAATGTTTGAAAAAGACATGCATTACTATAGGGCCCTCATAGTAGATACTTTGGAAAAAGGAGCTGAGGTGTTTTTCATTGACTTTGGGAACACTGAAAAGGTGCCAAGCATGTTACTTAAGAAGCTTCCCAGAAAGTTTGCCATTCAACCAGAATTTGCACTGAAATGTGCTTTAGCACATGTCGCTCCCATTGAGGACATCTGGACAACCACAGCATCCAACTTCTTTAGGCAAGTCACATCAGACAAAACTTTGATGGTTCATGTCATTCACATGAAAAATGGCAAATATGTTGTTGATCTTTTTGAGAGAGGAGCTGAAAGTAATACTAGCATTGCAACCATCATGACAACAGCAAAAATGGCCCTGGATTGGAGATACAACCCGGCATTGGTATCTGTTAAAATGGAGCCATCATGTAAAGATAAGGGAAGTGGTCTGAGCAAGAAAAAAAATAGAAAGGACTATCATGTGGTGACCTCTTGCGAAGTCACATCTTCTAGGCCCAACCCATATCATGTGAAACCAGAGTGTGAACAACAGAATGACGCTGAAAGATGTACTGCCAGTGAGACAACTAAACCAAAGGTCGTTCCTGCTGACACTTTCAAACCGATACATTTCAAACCTGGATCTGAATTAAGTGTCATTTGCTCACACATAAATTCTCCATCTGATTTTTGGTGCCAAAATGAAAGCACAAAAGTTGATCTGGACAAATTGATGGAAGAGATGCAGGCGTTTTACCAAACGCACACAATTGCGTTCAAGTCGCCTGTGGTATGCTGTGCTGTAAAGTCTCCACAGGACAACCGATGGCATAGAGCATGCATGTTAAAAGAAAAAAACAACGAACTGTATTTGATGTTGGTTGACTTTGGCATAATTATCCAGGAAAAGATGCAAAATATCCAAGCTCTTGCACCACAGTTCTTTGAACTTCATGAACAAGCATTTCGATGCACTTTGAACTTGACTGAACCTGTTGGAGGAAGTGCTTGGAGTGCAGAAGCATGCAATTTGTTCAGGGATTTTGTGTCTGAGGGTTCACCCAGTATATGCAGAATTCATTCCCACCTTTATGAGCAAGGAAAAGGTCTCCTCTATGTGGTCACCATTCATACGCCTCTTCAACAGGCCACCGCGTACCTTGTAGAGAAAGGCTTTGCAAAGGAAATGCAAACTCCGAAGCAGCTAATCTCATCAGCCCACCCTCGCTCCTTCGTTTACTCTTCTTTCAACATAAGTTCTGGAAGCGAAGAACTGGTGCATGTTACTCAAGTTTGCAGTCCTTGGGAAATCTATTTCCAGCTTGACAGGAATACAGAGATCGTTGATGCGCTGATGGAGAGAGTTGCCGAAGAAAGTCACCTCTTGACTGCGACATCTAGGGACTGCAGTAGTAATGTTAGCCTGGCCAAATATATCTGTGACGGCAAATGGTACAGGGCTCTGACGCATCCTGTTCAATCCCATCAGCATGTGAGTGTGTTCTTTGTCGATTTTGGTGATATGCAAATTTCTGAGAAAACAAATGTTATGCCGATTCCCACAACGGCAGTTGACTTATTTATGACACCAATGCAGGCTCTGAGATGCAGTCTTTCGAATGTTCCAGAGGGGGAACATTTGCCAGAAGTCAACACATGGCTCGAGACTGACATCCTCAACAAATCCTTCCGTGCCAAGTTTGTTTCAAGGGACAAAAATGGACATTTTGTTTGTGATCTTTATGACGGAAATGTGCATGTCAATGAAAAAGTCAAAGAACTCATGTCAACTCAGGGTGTGGAAGAACATGATCCGGCTGTCAGCATACCTGCCTTAGATTCCCACAAAGAAGAAGTAGATGTTGACGTTTCAAGCAGTAAAGTGAGCTCCAAAGCAAGGGGACGTGGTAAAACCAAACAGGTTGATAAGCAAACTCCAAAACCCACAAAATCTCCCAAAGCAGAGCGCAAAGGACCAATAAAAGCAGAAAGGCAGAACATGCCCTGCTCTCTTAAAGTGGCGCTGCCTCAACAGAGCTTGCCAAAACTTTGTGATCTTCCTGCTGTCAAAATTGAACCAGGTTCTGAAGGTGTGGGCTTCATCTCTCATTGCAATTCTGTTAGAAGCTTCTTTGTCCAGATGGAAGACGATGAACCAAACATCCTTCAGATGGGTGAGGAACTAAACAGCACTGTCTTCAAGGATAACATGAAAAATGTGGAAACTGAAGTACAAGTAGGGGACCTCGTTGTGGCTGAGTATGAAGAAGACTTGGCTTTGTACAGGGCTGTTGTCACCAGTGCATCAAACTGTGGCCACTTAGCAGTTGAGTTTATTGATTACGGCAATGCTGCAACTGTCGACAGGAAGAACGTTCACATGCTAACCAATCCGTTTTTGTCTCAGCCCAGATTGAGCACTCCATGCACGCTTACGAAACCTTACTCTTTTGAAAACAACGACTCTTTTATCAAGGAAGCAGTTGGTAAGCCTTTAATGGTGGAATTCATTCGAAAGCTCGAAAATTCATGGGAAGTGAGGATCGAGATTGTTGAGGATGGCCATGTGCATGGGGAATCAATGTATGATGGTGATCAAAGCAAAGATGTAGATTTGACAAGTCAAGACAAATTTCCAAAAGCATTCCAGAGCAACAACCAAACAGATTCTTACATCCACAAGGCTAAAGCAGTAAAAACCTTCCAGCAAAAAACCAAGCCAAACACACAACAACGCAAATGTGAACTTGGAAACAATCAGACAGTTGCAACAAAACAAATAAAGAAAGCAGTCACTTTCTTACCGACAAGAAAAAGAACAAGAAAGAGAAAGGTTAACTTCCAACCAGCATGTTCGACAAGAATTTCAGTGACTACAAATTCAAGTATGTTGCTAAAAAATGTTTCTCCTCGTAATGCTAATGACCTTGAAACCTCGAAGTCACCTGTTAGCGTTGCTCTGCAAGATGTGAAAGACAACGAGTCAGTGAAAAGTCCTGATAAGTCGCTTGACCATCCTCGCTTCCAAGACATGTCTTCAAAGAGCAGCTTGGATCGACCACAGACTCTATTCCAGGCCCCTGTCCAAATGAACTTTGAATATAAAGGATTTGCGGCAGCCGTCACAACCCCCTCCGAATTTTACGTCATTCTTGAAGACCTGCTTTTGATTGTAGATACAGTCTCTGCCATTCTTGAGAACCTTCCCGAAGTGTTGGCACCATTACCAGAGGTTCATTTTGTTCCTGGTGTGAGCTGTTTGGTGAAATCGGCAAAGAAAAAATGGTGCAGGGCAGAGATCGTGCAGTGCGATTCCACATCGGTGCTCATGAACTTGGTTGACTATGGCCAGTATGTCGTTCTGTCTCGACAGGATGTCGGCCAGCTAAAAAAACTTCCAGAGGAGCTCAGTAGATTACCTAAAGTCACCTACCATTGTTTACTGAGGGGAGTTAAGCCCAAAGGCCAGGACTGGTCTGATGATGCCATCGTTTTCTTCCAGAACTGCATGTGTCATAGCAACCTTCAGATACGTTTCAGACAGCATGTTTCTGAGACACAATGGGAGGTCGACATTGTCACTGGAAAGCGAAATCTCACAAAAGAGTTAGTAGATGCTGATCACGCCATGTATATCGATAATGTGCTTGGAATCAGGTTTCAGCAAGAGCAAGGACCAAACAGGGAATCTAAACAAGACATCTCCAGCAGCGTGGATGTTTTATCCACGACAACTGAGCACACAAGCAAAGCCGAATGTTCTCAGCCACTCTTTTCAAAGGATCAAAAGTCATCTCAAGATTCTGTTGGGGAGCAAAACACATACCCTATGAACATCAGTGAAGATCTCGGACCTGTAGAGAGGGCAACGCTTAGTACATCAGGTATCAAACAATGTGAGTGAGAATAGTGATAAACCTACTATGATCTGTTGTATTAATTTAACTTTCTTTTCTGTCTTTATGGTCTATAGTACATAGCCTGCCAGTCAAATGTTTGGACACACCTACTCAATTCTTAATTAGGGGTTAAATACTGAATCATTTTTAGATGGTTACAGTGTTTTCAACAATTTCTTATGTTTTGAAATAGTTTAACAGGATCATAGAACACAAATAATAAAGAAAACTATATCTGCAAAAAAAAAAAAATTATTTTGTAATAATTTTAAATCAATTAAGTAAATATGTAAAATTTTTTTACTGCATATTATTGTCATTTTGTAATATATAAGGCAGATAAATGACATTTATTTGGCGTTAAATTGACACAGGCCATCCTGCTCTCCAAGATATTGGTGCTGAAAAAATAAATAAAAATAAAACAAACACAATATCAGTCAACTTCTGCTTATAGCTTATGAACTCTTTGGTTTGGAAACAATTATTTTACTTCTGTTTTCTTTTATAATCTCAAATACTGTAGACTGAGTTGTAGTGCCACTGTTGTAAAACATATTTAATTGAAAAGTTAGCTCGCACGACCAGTTAAAGTTAACTTTTCAGACCAATCATCAAAAGAGTTATTTATTTTAACAGTTACCAAATCACAGTGTATTGATTCTCACTAAACAGTTGAGTCAGTCAAGTTGACTGTGTTGACTACTAAAAAACAATTAGGTTGTATTTTTGTAGTGCTTTGTCATATTAAAACAGCATGGTAGAGTGTCATTACTACAGTAGTTTCATCTGAGCATTATTTAATGTTTGGTGATAGTGCCACCTACTGGTCGTAGATCATATTAAATATCTTGGGTCATGTGGATTAAAATGATTCAAGAAATAATTTCTTAATTTCTTCTCTAAACATAAAAAAATGTGTCCACTTTTGACTGGTAGTGTTTAATGAAGACCTTGATTCATACTATTAATCATCAGTTTATTTCTAAAAACCTTTAAGTGGTCTAATCTATGCATGAATAATTTCTGAATTTCACTGTTCAGCTAGTCGCCCCTGAATAATTAATATAGACAATCTTTACAGTATTCAGGTATTTAAAAAATAGTCTCATAATATTCATCAGTGTTTGATGTAACCAGGAATTGTAGACTACCTTTGAACTAATTTAAAGCTTTACATGTTTCTGTTACATTTTCTTACTTTTATATTTCAAGTAAATAACTTGTGGCTTATGTTTTTTTTTTATTTTTATCTTAGGTGAGCTGATGTGAGACGGCCTATGCTTCGTAAGTATGAAAATTTAGGTTCATTTCCTGTATACTGATTATGTAGGTAAACGTAATTTTTTTCAATTGGTTTATTTCAGAACAGAGATGCTGGCGAGTTACGCTCGACATTGCACTTAAAGAACAGTCCAGCTTTGGAATGGCTGGATTTAATTGTTTATAATATTTTGTTTCAGTAGTGATGTTCTAGAAGTGTGTTTTGCAGAAATGGAGCATTTTGTTTTATGGAGTACAATTTGTATTGTTCAATCATAATAGTCGCAGTAAGATCTTAAAATCGTAAGATTTTAAACATGACGCTATATCATATTTTTGATGAAAAAATTTAGTTTTAGAACTAAAGACTGGATTTCCAGCTTTTGGCAGGTCTTATGTATCTATAAATGGACGTGTGACTGATGAAATAGACAGTCGGTTTATTGATGGCTGTGTTGGCTATTATGCTTTTAAGTTTCGAACAGCAAAAGTTTATTTAGTAATTAGAAGAATTGACATTTGACCTCTGGTTGATTGTGCTGTTTAACACATTGTTGTTTTTTGTTTGTGAAAATGTTAACATTTCTAGTTCTGTTGGAACACACAATAAAAAGATAATCTACAGATGTTGTGAAGTAGCTGTGGAAAAAGGTTGTTGTCAGAAGTGGGATTCGAACCCACGCCTCCAGGGGAGACTGCGACCTGAACGCAGCGCCTTAGACCGCTCGGCCATCCTGACTGTAACTACATAGTTATTACACACTGTTATAGCTATTACAGTTATTACAAACATACATTTACTGGTGATTTTAACTACATCTACACATCACTGGCTTCATTAACGTTATATTGTCCTGTGTGGAATACAGCATTTTTAGCTAAACAGGACATACTCAAGCATTTTTTGTAAGGATGACTCACTGGCAGTTATTGGATGGCACATATCACTAGGTTTTAAATGTTTCAGATGATACAAAAAAAATCGTCCAGGAGGGGGCGCATGGCGGCTCAATCATACTCTGAGCAACACACTAATCTGGGGCCAGTTGCTTAAATGAACCCTTTCTATATAGACTGACCAACTACTAATTAGCCAAGGGGTAATCAGTCTTATTTTCCCGATTCAACTTATAATAAATTGTTGTTATCTAACTGAAATAAGTTATAACCTGTCTTAGAAGAAAAAGAAGAAAAAATGTGTGTGTGTGTGTATATACAGTGGGTACGGAAAGTATTCAGACCCCCTTAAATTTTTCACTCTTTGTTATATTGTTATTAAAGAGAGACATTTAGATGTTGAAGTATGAAATAAGTACTTCTACATGCAGAAGTAGAAGTCTTAGTGTAATAAATGTTTAGTTTGTTTTAAATATGTTTAAAATCTGAATGTAGGAATTGCACTCGACTGCTCGCGCATGTCAGCTTGAGCAAATTAAATAAAAATTATCTCAAATATTTGATTCTGATTCATAAATCATCACATTGAGAGAAATTAATTTGTAAAAATTTCCAATGGTACACATAAATTAAAATAAAATATGGTTAAATAGATTAGATAATTTTTTTAATTGAAGATGAATAATTACAAGAATATAAAGTAATATTAAACTTTTTGTTTTCTACAGTGCAGTAGTTTTTTTCTTAAGTGTAATCTTTAAGATGCTCCAAGAGAAACATTTCATCAACTCAAAACAATATAATTATTGATTTGGTAGGTAACACTCACAAAATACTGCCTGTTTTTTTTGTTTTGTTTGTTTCTTTATAATGACTGGCTGAGTGTGTGAAGATCGTGGTCAGGGGTTTATTTTTCGATAATGATCCTCTGACTGTAAATAATATCTTATGTAAGGACAGTGAAAAGATTCAATAAATAAATTAAAACCACGGCGAAGCGTTAAAAATATGCTAAGCCACGCCTATTTACGTCCTTTCCATGTTGCCGTCATTCTACCGTTCGAGAGGAACGCACCACGTGATGTGTACCACGTGTCATGTCATGTGACAGCGAGTGGTTCCTGCTACACGGTAATGATCAGTAATCAGAAAGGACTGCTGCATCATGTCGGACTGCGCGCTCTAATTTATTTCCTAGTATAAGATATGGGTCGTGTGCGGGTTTGCGGAATCGCTGCTACTGTTGTTTCTACTTTCATACTGCTTCAGTGTGTGTCATCAGCAGTGGAGTCGGATGACAGCCCATGGTACCAGGATCTGTGCAGGTGAGATCTTTAATAAATAAACAAACCTAATGCTAATCATTGCTGGCAAATCCTTATGGATATCATATAAGCAGTTATCAAGAAAGAATTGTGTGTGTTTAAATATGGTCTAGTTTGCTTTATATATTTGAATGATAGTTGTGGCCCTTTAGTCTGGTTGCATGTAGGTACCTGGACCTAATAAAATCAAAACGGATACATCGTCTCACTTTGAGACAAAGCAATGCATTCGTTTAGGCACTGAGCTGGTTTTACTATTAGATGATGTCATATAACTGCAACAAATTCTGATCATGCAAATGGATTCAACTGAAATTGTGTGTCTCTCTTTTTGTGTGTGTGAAGTTACAAATGGGAGGCCATTGACCAAGACAGCAATGTGAGCTACACTTTGAAGCTCTGTGATTCTTCTCCGGACACAGAATGTGGAAAAGAAAGCGCGGTCTGTGCCCACAACCTTAAGAGTGACCAGCACCAGTCAGTGGGTAAGTGCAATGCATCGATGTGCCAATGCACACCCAAACTGCAACAGCAATGTTCATAAAACAAGCATAAACATGTACACTGCTCCTTTTTTATAATATAACATACATTTTACATTTAATAATGTTCATTTAGTCCATTTCCAATGTTTTTCTATTTTCTAAATTGTCAGCTTTCTGTCATGGGATAGTGATTATAAAATTGATTGGTTGTATATGATTATTTGATTGATTGTGATAGACATTGACCGTATCTGTGAGAGTAGCACTGGTTTCACCATCCAAGGCCTGGATAAGAAAACAATTCTCAGATTCTTTAAATTCCCATTAATTTGTTTGTATTATGGTATTATTGTTGTACGGTCTCTTTGCCCATTTTATTTAAGAAAAACATTATTTATATTAGCCTAGTGTTTATCTGTAATCAGTTTGCATTATGAAATAATGAGACAGTGTGGTCTTAATGGTCCTAAAGAAGATTTTATTTTCTTTATGCAATACATCATTTATCATACACTACCATTCAAAAGATTATCTGGAAGAGTTTTAGATATTTTTAATATATGCTCACTAAGGCTGCAAAAATACAGTAAAAAGATCATATTTTAAATAATTTTGCCATTTAAAATAACTGTTTTCTGTTTTAGTTTATTTTAAAATGTAATTTATTCCTGTGATGCAAAGCTGCATTTTTAGAATCTTTACTCCAGTCTTCATTGTCACATGATCCTTCGGAAATCATTTGAATATGCTGATTTGGTGCTTAGGAAACTTTTCTTGTTGTGGTCAATGTTGAAAACATTTGTGCTGTTTAATATTTTTACTGAAACAGTGATACATTGTTTTCAGGATTCTATGATGATTAGACTGTTTAAATGAGTTTATTTGAAAAATAAATCTTTATAAATTCTAAAATTACATATGTCTTTACCATACTTGATCTGAAGTATGAGCTGAATAAAAGTACTGAATCCTTTAAAGTTTAAACAATACTGAATGAACATTTTTGAACAGTAGTGTATAAGTTTAATTTTTTGCCTGTTTTTCATTTACGCTTAAAGTGCAATGTGATCTTAACATGTTTCTTGCAAGATTCACTCTTTAATCATTTAGGTCATGTGATAAATACCATTTTCTATTGATTCAAGTCGCCCTAAACACTTAATTGGACAAAGAAAGAATTGTATTGCTTAGTCTGGATATTCAGGTTAAACATTAAAACTCTTTAAAGGAAGTATGGTAAATACTTCTCATGTTTTGTCTTCAGAGCAGGTAAAAACCATATAACTCAGGGCTGTTATAGCACATGGTCATTGCTCTCATAAGCGAGAGCTGCATGACAGAGCGCTTGTTTATTTAGTAATTATAAGAATTGACATTTGACGTCTGTTGGATTGTGCTGTTTAACACTGTTGTATTTTGTTTGTGAAAATGTGAAACGCTTGTTGGAATCAATTTCACTTGTCAGAACAAACACTGGAGATATGTTGATGATTGAATCTGCTTGCTTATATTCATAATGAGTGGCTTTCAGCACTGTTACATAGAGTACAGAAGTTATTTTGTACCTTAGTAAGAAAAACATCCAAACACCATTGTGTAATGTTTATTTATATTGTGTTTCATGCTGGGTTGACTGTGGTGATTATAGTCGTACTGGTTCTCAGTGTCACACACTTTTGGTGGTTAGTGTGTATCCATTATAGGGCTTTCCGGTCCATTAATGTGTGCTTCACACAATAGTGACGATGCATCTGATAGTGTTTGCATTTATTTTAGTGTGTGTATATACACTCGCTCACATATCCTGGTATTCTTTAGCTTGTGTTCCTGCAGTCATATCTTTGTGTTTCACAGTAAGTAGGTCAACGTTATCTAGCAGCAGGTGCAGTAGTACAATTTGACAGTTAGAAAAATGCCTGTTTTGTAAGTAAGTGACAGTATTTAAATATCAGTAATTCAAAATTTCAAGCTACACCACGAACAATAAATCACAAGTGTTAGTCCTGTCACATTAACTGTATTTGCTGTCTTAATAAAAGTCTGAAGCATATGCTACACTTACATCAGGTTGATTAAGTCGTGCTTTATTCTCAAATAGGGCTGACGCGATTCGTCGATTTTATTAGACTATTCGATTTTTAAAAATCCTTGACTTCATTTTGCTCACGTCGACTAACAAAAATACCGGAAGTGGCGCATTTCACAGAAGAGAATCCATAAAACACATTATTAGTCTGTTTTCCAAGGCTGCATGATATATTAAACCCATTTAAAAATCATAATTAAGCATAATTGTGAATTCACAAACGCTACGATTTAATTAAATATTTATATGCGATGCCGTTCTAATACAGTATATGCGCTTTAATTATTTACATGCGTGTAGGTTAAGTACGTGCGTCACACAGCGGCTTGGTTCACAGTAGCTCCACAGAAACTGTTATCATTTACACGTGTGGAGCGTCTCAAACTCCATCTCTGCATGTGGTTGTGAGTTTGGGTTTATTATAACGTTCATCTGGGAACGCAACATGCGCCATTTCATCAGATTTGTAAGGTAAATCATTTACAAATCCACGCAAACACAGGAGAATACATCATTATCTCGCGGTTTCAAAATAAAAGCTCAAACCCTCACTTGTTTACACGTTTTGATGTCCACATATTCATTAAATTACAGTGGCTATAGCATTTCTGTTCTAAAGAAATGGCCAAATATTAAAGATTAAGTGGACATTTGAATTAAATGGTGCTTGGTCAATATTAAACAAGTATTAGATCGCACAGTAATGTGTAAAAACAATCGTCAGGCCGTTGGCGCCATCTGCAATTTTGTTCAATAAAACCATATGATTTCTTTGAAAATTGTAGATTTTTTGGTGGGAAATTAATCGTTTAGATTAATCGATAAATTAGTCGATAGATTAATCGAAATATAAATAGTCGTTAGTGGCAGCCCTATTCTCAAAACTATTTAACACATCCTGAACAGAGCAGTTGTATGAAAAACAGAATAGATATAGATAGATATTAGTACACTAATATTCTCTTTCTCCACACAAGGCATGTTAAATGTTTTCCAGTGGCCTAAAATGTCAGATGTAGTTTCTCTGGCTCTAGTTGGCATGTTTATGGAACTGTTTATCATGTTGTTGAGTTTTTATTAGGTAATCTTCTCATGCAGTTTGTTCCCATGGGTTGTGCACTGCTAGACTTTTGGCTTGTGAACGTCTAACCTCTCCAGATAACATACTGTAATATTTTTACTTTGTTGGGTAGCACACAGACATTTACTGAATTGTATGTGTTGGTAAACTTTAGTTGACTTGGGTTTTGATAAGCAGTTTTGTAAAACATACTATGTCTTTTTTTCTTGAGATTGACTCAACTGTGCATTGACAAAAGTGGTTTTGATTGCTTCTGTTGTCCTCATTTGTAAGTCACTTTGGTAAAAAGCTTTATTTATTTGACTAAAATCCAGCTGCATATAGAGTGTGGTTATTTATTACAATAATTTCCAGCAGTTATTTTAATAGCTGTATTGTGTTACCAGCTTGCTGAAAAACAATTTAATTATCACAAAAGCGTATGTCTTATTCCTCTCAGACACACTGCTGTGTTCAAACCAGGTCTTTTTTTTCCCATAGGTGAGCTCTCCTTGCAGAAGGTCTCGCCTGCTGTGCTTGATTTCAACAGCTCGAAGAAATGCGACGACAAGAGCCGCAACATTCAGAGCAGCATCACCTTTCAATGCGGCAAAACTATGGTGAGCTTTCCTCCCCAGCATGCACTGTTAGTCAGTGACTCCTGTGAACAGAGCGTGACATTTGCAAGGCTGTTTGTTTCCTTCCACCTTCTTGCTGAGCAAGAAGAAATGACACAAATGAAAAAAATGATATAATATTGAGGCAAAGTGAAAGTAGGTGTGGCTGATCTATCTATCTAAATGTGCTGAAATTTACCCCTAAATATAGAAATGCATATTTAATTTTACTGTAGTTCCTGTGTGAAGGACAAAAAATTAAGGCCGTTTTAATGCAAAATTATTGTTTACTTTATATTTGAATAATTGAATTTTAAAAAATTATATGTTTATAAGCAAACATTTATTGTCACATTTACATTTTCATTATTTTTAGTAATTTTCACACCATGGATGACATTTGAGTTTTTTTTTTTTTTCCTTTAAAGGGCACACCTGAGTTTGTTACCGTCTCTGAGTGTGTGCATTACTTTGAATGGAGGACGTATGCCGCCTGCAGACATGACAAATTTAAACCACATAAGGAGGTGAGTAAAGGTGATGAGAATTGACGACAGTTCTGTTAGAGCGTTAACGTGGAGGAAGGTGTGAATGCTTAAGTGTGTGGCTGTTTCAGTTGTTCTCAGTCTGAGAAAGAGTTAAACTCATCAGTCTTGAACAAATCATTTTAACATTTTGAACGTCTAAATAGACCTGAATAATGCCTAATCTACATAAAGAATGATTAACGGTAACATTTTTAAACTATTGTGAAAATCACATTTATTGGTGTAGCACAGTGTTTATTTATTTATTTATTTTGGAATAAAATTACTTGTTCAGGTTCTACATTTGAGGGAAACAACTTTTTACCGATTATTCTATCATTAAGCTAATCCAAGCACCAGTCACATTTTCATGAAATGTAAAAATTTATGTTTTTAGTAGTGCTGTTTAATCGCATCCAAAATAGATAAAGTTTTTGTTTACATAATATATGTGTGTGTACTGTGTATATTTATGTATATATAAATACACACACACATGCATGTGTATATATTTCAGAAAAATATGTTGTTAATATATTAAATATATTTATATATAATTTATATGAATATAAATATGTACATGTAAATGTAAATATTTTCAAAATATATACTGTGTGTGTATTTATTTATATATATATATATATAATAAATATACACAGCACACATATATTATGTAAACAAAAACTTTTATTTTGGATGCGATTCATCGCGATTAATCGTTTGACAGCACTAGTTTTTAGATATTTCGTCTAATATCTTATTTATGCTACAACAAACAGAGGAAATGTCTTTAGCTTCTGGGAGTATTTTTTAACACCACTCAATGCATTATTTGCATATCTCTTTTTAAAGGTCCCTTGCTATGTCTTTGACTCGGATGGAAAGAAGCATGACCTCAACCCGCTGATAAAACTCTCAGACGGCTACCTGGTTGATGACCCAGACGATGAAATTGATTTCTACATTAATATATGCAGAAGTCTAAGTGAGTTACTGTAAACTCTTTTTTTTTTTTGAATACAGTGTAGGGGCTTTTCAACAGTTTGCCGCTCAGTCAACAAACATTTTGATTATATAGCTGCTTTATCACACAAAACAATCTGCAAAGCATCTGAGCAGGTTCTTATGTAAACAACTAAAGCATTTAGAAGTGCAATGCAAATAACTTAAGATGACGTCTGTCCATCCAGATCTTTCTGGAAGCTCCTGTCCCGAGGGATCTGCCGCCTGTCTCACCTCTGGCAAAGACTCCTTCGACATGGGTCAGCCTGTTCATCAACTCGAGCTGCTCTCCAATGACAAGTATGTGCTAATTTACTAGTTATTAGGCTGATGCTTTAACAGTACCATTCAAAAGTTTGCGATTGGTACATTTATGCTCACCAACAGTAAAAACAGTAATATTGTGAAACATTATTATAATATCAACTATTTGTTTTCTGTTTTAATATATTTTAAAATGTCATTTATTCCTGTGATGCAAAGCTGAACTTTTAGCAGCCAATACTTCAGTGTCATATGATTCTTCAGAAATAATTGTAATATGCAGATTTGGTGCTCAAGAAACATTTCTTATTACCAATGTAGAAAACTGGAGCAGCAACTGATTTTCTCTTTTTTTTTTTTCAGACTAAAGCTGCGATATGAGGGAGTCAAAGAAGACCCATCCTTCTGTAATGGCCACAGTCCAGCAGTGACGATTACATTTATTTGTCCATCTGCAAGGCAGGCGGTAAGAAGATGCCTAGTGTTTCATCTCATTACAATATATCTGCTATACTCAGTCATCTCACAGCTTTCTCAATGGTTTATCAGGGAAGTAACCCTAAGATGATCAGCAACTTGAACTGTCGGTATGAGATCGAGTGGGTGACTGAGTACGCCTGCCACAGAGATTACCTGGAGAGTCACAGCTGCACACTGACCAGCGAACAGCACGACATCTCTATTGACCTTACTCGCCTGATGCACAACCGTGAGTTAACTCTATTAGTTTAGTAAGAAGCAATGATGTAAATATTGTTTCTATGGAAAGAATGAAGGAGTGATGGATTTGATATGGTGTTTAAGGAGTAAGTGATTAACTGAATAAACCATACATATCCCAGTGTCATTGTACAGTGGTAATCTTAAAAGTCATGTGCGTTAATTGAAATAAAATATTAGATAAATATTAAATGAACGCTTAAACTTAAGTGGAAATGCATTATGCATTTTGCATTGGTGACTAACTGAAATAAAAATTAGTTTAACTTGAAGTACTAAAATATGGAAGCCCGTTTCTGCCACTGAATAAAAAAAAAATTTAATTGCGACTTTTTATCACAATTCTGACATTTTTTCACATAATTGCGTGATACAAACTCGCAATTGTGAGAAAAAAAGTCAGAATTGCGAGTTTGTATCACGCAATTATGTGAAAAAATGTCAGAATTGTGAGATAAAAAGTCGCAATTACGTTTTTTATTTTTTATTCAGTGGCGGAAACAGGCTTCCATATTTTAGTACTTTGTGAATTGTGAGATACAAACTCGCAACTGCGAGTTATAAAGTCAGAATTGCGAGTTTTTATCTCGCAATTGTGAGTTTATATCACGCAATTCTGAATTTATAACTCGCAATTGCGAGTTTATATCTCACAATTCTGTGAAAAAAAAGTCGTAATAACCTTTTCTTTTTTTTTCTTTATTCAGTGGCGGAAACGGGCTTCCATACTAAAATGATGAAAACTAAAACTGAAAAAAAAAACAATCCAAATTGACAAAAGCACAAAATTACTAAAACTTAAAATGAAATTCAAATTAAAACTGAAAATTTAACATTAAAGCTCATTTAAAATATTAATAAATACTGTAATAGTTTATAAATAATATTAAAATAACACTGATACCATGGCATCGAAGCATATTCATTTACTGTGGAATTTACATGTTACTTCATTGTGCTTCAGAGATGAAAATGTCTAAAAACATGATATTGGTACAGTACCATGTCCAAAAAAAACATGGTATTTCCATGGTTCTCAGTAAAAAAAAAAAAAAAAAGGCACAACATTGACATGGTACTTGGTTGTAATAACATGGTATTTCCATCATACTCTTTTGGTATGGTACATTTTGGTACTTTTTTGTTACTAAGATAAATCAGAGGGCAGTTTGTTGGAAACTGAGTTTGTTTTTCCCACTGAAGGCAAACTAAGAACAGGAACTTTGAGAACAAGTATAGTAAAAATTCACTGTAAACATAAAAAAACATGCATGAAGGTGTTACCATGAGTTTAGCAAAAACACAAAACCCTTCTCCGATAACAAGTCCATACAGTTGTGGTTCATCCTTGATGTGATCGAGTACTTCAATTATATCAAATATAATTCTTTACCATTCGTCACATTTCTTTATCCTTAGCTACTGGCAAACCCTATATGGCTGAGGCCAAAAATGATCAGGACACCTATATCTTCTATCTGAACGTGTGTGGGGAGACCAGCGCTGGACAGTGTCGTGACAACAAAGGTTACGTGTCTGCCTGCCAAGTCAAAGACATGGGTAATGTGAAGAAGATTGCTGGGAGATTCCAGAACCAAACTCTGAGGTTGGCCTTAGCTCGTGTTACTGATTTACACTGAAAATGTAAACTGAAGAGCAGTCGTAACCCTTTTCTCTTTTCTCTTAAGATATTCAGATGGTGATCTCACGCTAATCTACCCAGACGGCAGCAGATGCAGCACTGGATTCCAGCGCATGACCATCATTAACTTTGAGTGCAATGCAACGGCTGGTGAGTGACACAATGACTCGTCTCATAGCGACTCGTTAGACCACAGCGCTTCTCTTTTAACCCTGCCTGATTGAGGAAGTTTAATTGGATGAGAACCAAAAAGAAGGAAATGCAACAATGTGACCTAGATGACTGTTTCATGTCGGAAATGTGGTTTTCAAAATGTTTCGCTCACAGCTGACTTGTGGTTTGCAGAGTATGGCCAGCCGGTCTTTACGGGAGAGTCTGACTGCACATATTACTTTGACTGGCAAACAGCATACGCATGTGTGAAGGAGAAGGAAGACCTGCTGTGTCGAGTCACAGACCACAAGAAGCGTTATGATCTGTCGCCTCTTACGCGATACCCAGGTAGAGATGAGCAGAATGATTGTGTTCTGGGAAGTGAAGTCAAACTTGTGGCTTGATTTTTTTTTTTTCTCGAGTTTTTTGAGTTACTTTCATGATTTATTTTTAGTTCTTTAATGACAAGTAAATAAATACACTATAAAGTTTAGGATCCTTAAGATTTTTAAATGTTTTTTTTTTTAATTAAGTCTCTTATGCTCACCAAGGCTGCATTTATTTGATCAAAAAAGCTGGAATATTGTGAAATTCCAATTTAAAAACTTGTCTAGTGGAATGTTTTTAAAAACGTAATTTGAAAGCAGTTCTACTTAATATTTTTGTGAAAGCTCCCCCCCCCAGAATTCTTTAATGAATAGTTAAAAGAACAATATTTCTTTCAAATATAAATTACGTTTTGCCATTATATCTTTAGTCACCTTTGATCAATTTAAATCATCCTAGCTGAATAAACATGATTTCATTTAAAAAATAATCTTGCTGACTAATCTATCCGTCTATTTATTTATTTATTCATTTATTTATTTTTACTTCACCATGCCAAAGCATTGCCTAATTTCTAAAAGAAAAGTTCAGCTAAAAAGAAAGAAAAATTTCTGTGGAACCTTCCAAAAATATTAATTCAGCATATAGAGGAAAAAATGCACTATAAAAATGCTTACCACTTTGTATGAGGAACAGACAGAAATTAGTAACATTTAAAGGCTAAATCAACAAAATGTTGTAGGTGGGGAAGCTCATTTGAATATAAAAAAAAATTGCAGGCTGGATTAAATAAGTCATTAGTATTTGATAGGCCATAAAATAAATGATCACAGGCTAATACTTTAAAACCTGTTTTCTGAAATATGAAAGGTTCTATAAACTTCTCAAAAAGTAGTTGTACCAGCACCTAATTTTGCTTATTGTAAATGTTTTTCTCTCAGAATCAGAGGGATCTCAAAACTGGGAGGCTGTGGGCACCAAGGCAGCAGAGTCTGATAAGAAACGCTTTTACATCAATGTTTGTCATAAAATCATCCAAGACGAGGAGGCCAGATCTTGCCCTGAGGACGCAGCAATATGTGCAGTAGGTCAGTGCACCATTAGAGATTATATCCTAGATATAAATAAAACCTTTTTTCAGTTCTATCTTACTCAGGACATTTCATTCGAACCCAAATTTTCTTCTCTTAGGCACTGGGAAAACTATGAACTTGGGCAAATTCCTGATTTCTCCGCAAAAGGCAGCAGAGGGTGATGACATCAGACTCATTTACACTGATGGAGACAAATGCGGGGAGAACATGAAAGTGAAAACCATCATCACTCTGAAGTGTAAACCTGGAGATGTTGAGAGTGCTCCAGTCCTGAGGAGCGTGTCCAGTGATGGATGCATCTATGAGTTTGAGTGGTTCACCTCTTCAGCCTGCGTCCTCTCGAAAACAGAAGGTGACGACTGCAAGGTGGAAGACCCAAAAGCAGGTACAGGACAGTGGTGTTGTAGTTTTATTTATGCACTATTAACAGGGATGCACATTAGTAGTGCACATGAACGACTAAAATAAAAAAAATGCGCTTTGTAAATAAGTTCAGACCGCTCATTGGCATACCGACATGCTTGACCGCTGTTAATGCACAATGACCCTTTTAGATCGACTAACTGTAATATTGTACAAGATTTCTAAAGAAAGCATAAATCTTGGCTATGCACTGCTGGTTTCGCAGCAAAATGTAAAACTTGACATTTCATTCACTGACGTGCTTCACTTGCGCTCTTCACGTGGCAGCGCTAAAACCAGCAGCGCATATACTTACCGGCAACCCGCCAAAATAAAAGCTTGCTTATTTTAGGTTTGAAAATAATGAAAATTCATAAAAAAGATCAAATAAAAAAAATGTAAATGTTAATATTAGCATTGTTTTTTAAAGTGTACTATAAAATAATTGTATTTTTATTTTAAAATATAATAGTATTAACACACTCTATTATTTTATTAAAATACGAAAAAAGTGCATTAATACTATTATCCCTATTATTAATTATTTTATTTATATTTAATGCATCACTATGTGTAGTGTGAGCACCAAACTAAATCGCCAGGTGCTCTCATGAGAACCAGATTAATGTGCACCCCTGACTATTATGTATTTTTTAATATATTAAAATTTTATATTTTAATTTTTTTATAGTATGTGAATAATGAATTTTTAGATTTCCATATTATTAAAATTCATTTAAATTTTAGTTTATTTTAGTAATTTTATGTGATTTGTTTAAAAAAATATTTCTATTGCTTTAATTACTCCGTTTTAGTCATTTTAGGACTTCACCAAACTTTTTTTTTTTACATTTTCGTTTTCGTGATGTTTGTTTTAATTTCTTTTAATTTCAGCTTTATTTCAGTTATTGAAAATTATTTTTAATACTTTTTAGTAAACTACAGTGGTACAACATAAAATTACTGTATCTGTTGTGTTGTAATTTTGTATAATCTGTATCTTCTCTGTATCTTCCCAGATTATTCCTCCATGTGAATATTTTTCTATGCAAAAACACTTATATATTGTGGTTATTTTCTTTTAGTTTGTTTTAGTTTTTAATTTAACTAAACTGCACTAAACTAAAATGTAATTTTTATTTGATTTTATTTTATCTTACAAAAATGGTTTGTAGGGTTTTTTTTTTTTTTTTTTTTTTTTTTGCATCTTGAAATAAATATTCTGAGTTCTATATCTCTCTGTGTTGTGTTCTAATTATTTCTTAAACGTTCTGCTTCACTATTGCGAGGATGTGTAGCCTAGTGGCTAAAGATTTAGGCTGGTTATGGTGTTTATTTACCTTTTATTGAGCTGCTTTTAAATGTGCTTCTCTTTCTTTGCAGGAATTTCATTTGACCTTTCCCCGCTTCGGAAACCTAGCGGCGGTTATTATAACATGTCCGTTGCTAAGTATGACTACTTCATCAATGTGTGTGGCAATGTGAAGGCCGCACAGTGTCCAGAAACAGCAGGGGCCTGCCAAGTTGACCAGAGGTAAATTCACTTAGGTCATTTTCGTTTAACAAGGTGTGATGCAACAAGTTTATTTTGTCTTCACTGGAAGTATGATATGAAGCAACAGAATCCTATCCAATCACAACATATTTGATGTTTAACATGCAGCTATTAAGAGCGTGATTTTTGAACCGATAAGATTTCGCTGTGGGCGGAGCTAACCTTTTTTGTTCCGTCTCTGCAGTGGCACAAGCTCCTGGAATCTCGGCGAGTTTAACTCCAAGCTTTCTTACTATGATGGCATGATCCAGTTGACCTACAGAAACGGCTCTCAGTACAACAACAAGCAGCACACACAGCGTTCCACACACATTTCTTTCCTCTGTGACAGAGAGGCTGGTCCAGGAAAACCAGAGTTTCAGGTATTGCACCTGCTTCTTTGTTCTGTTCGTGCTGACTTTTAACACTCCAATATATTTTTAGCCCCTTCAGGTAAATATTTTTAGTCTCTAGTCAAGTAATGCTATTTCAGCATAAAGGGCTTGTGTGTTAAGCATTTTTTTGTTTCAGGCTTTGCATTGGACACACCTTCAGATTATTATATGTCTTGTGTCTTGTCTGCAAACCAAAAATGTCCTTTATTTATGAGCATTTTTCTGCAGAAAGAAGATGAGTACACTTATAACTTCAAATGGTACACTTCCTACGCCTGTCCTGAGAGACCACATGAGTGTGTTGTGACAGACCCCAAAACTCTGCAGCAATACGACCTGTCCAGGTTAGCTCGCCTTTCGCAAAAGACTTGCATGTCCTAGAGAAATTATTATATTCAATTCAATTCACGTTTATTTGTACAGCGCTTTTTACGATACAAATCATTGCAAAGCAACTTTACAGCAAATTAAGTTTCTACAATATTTAGTGGTAGCTTATCAGTGGTGACTGTCAGTCAATGTACATCTGGCAGAAATGTACGGAAAAATCAATTAAAGACGTAATCAGACAGACGATGAACACTATTAACAGCAATTATTATATCATGCAATCAAACTTATAGCAAAATGTGGTAGTTCAATATGTTGTTTCAGGGTTGGCATCATCTGAGGTCATCTGAGGGGTTGGCATCATCTCTTCTCAGGTGTTCTCTCAAATCCATCTCTCACGGGCTGGGGGGTGGTGTTCGAGGGCAGAACAGTGAGAGGAGTTTGGTCTCCTGCACTGAGAGAGAAGCACATACATTTTCTAGAACTACTAACAGTGTTACTAGCTCTGAGACATTTTGTGCATTTTCTCAAGAATCATCATGTATTGGTCAGGACGGACAACACAACGGTGATAGCCTACATAAATCGGCAGGGAGGAGTTTGTTCTCACAAGCTTCACTTGTTAGCGAAATAACTGATTATGTGGAGCAGCAGGACCCTCCTGTCGTTACGCGCGACACATGTTCCAGGAATAATGAACAGCTCACTATTCGGGGAACAGACACAGTCTTTATAGATTGTACATTATACTATATTACTAAATATTTTAGTTTCATTTTAAAAACAAGTTTGGTGCCACTAGAGCTGCATAAATGTCACACTTATCCTTTAGTTTACTAAATACTTCCTCCGTCTGCCACTGATTGAACAAACAAATGGTCCCATCCCAAACTCATGTCATTGGCTGAGCCAATGTTGCTGTTCGGGATGGTTAAACAAACATGCGCCATGTTTTGATAGTGCCATTCCTTGTGGGTGAATCAACCTTTGGATGGCTTGAATATGTATCTGTATATTAAATTGAAATAGGAGTCACTATTTTAAGATGGGCCAATTAATTAATTAAAAAAATAAAAAAAAACTTTTTATATAAATATGTGCTAATAAATGTAAATTGCAATCAATAAATTATAAAAAAAATAATCTAAAAAAATTAAATGATTAAATGTAATAAAATCTTTATGTAAACAATTTCCATAATCCTTTTATTTACTAAATAAGTTATGTATTTACATGTTATACTGTATGTTATATATATATATGTATGTTTATATATTATATTTATGTTTTTATTCTGTTGGTTGTAACAACAAAATGGCTAAATATTTAGTTTAAAATATATTTTGTCAAATTTTTCTATATTTCAATATTCAGCAAAAATAATGCTTTTAGTGTAGTATTATGTTAGGCAAGCATGTGTTCACTTTTTTTAAACTTAATTTACTTTGTACTGTTGATTTATTTTGTACTGTGAATTTATTAGTTTAGGTTACTTATTTTTTCCATGAACAATGGTATAAAAAAGTTCAGCATGGCTTACTTTAACCGATTTTTTTATTTTATTTTGTTATTATTTATTTAGTTTTCATTAATTTTAACCCAGTTTCACTTTTTGGATACTAGATATAAACGCACTGTTAATCCTGATAGTTTTTTAGGTAGTGTTATCGCTCCATTATACATGTTTGACAACATCCAAACAATGCTAGTATCAAAAAGCTACAGTGTTAAAGGGATAGTTCACCCAAAAATGAAAATTTGATGTTTATCTGCTTACCCCCAGGGCATCCAAGATGTAGGTGACTTTATTTCTTCAGTAGAACACAAACGAAGATTTTTAACTCAAACCGTTGCAGTCTATCAGTCTTATAATGACAGTCAATGGGCTCCACGGCTTCGAGAGTAAAAAAAACAGTGAACACGTCCGCAATCTCTCTGCACTGTGTAAATAATGCCACTGGCATCTACTATGCCAGAGCACGTACACGCGTCACGCGCTGGATGTTGTGAACGCGCTCAGACATTGCGGTGGATCAGAGGTTCCACCGCAATGTCCAACTGTTCTGAGCGTGTTCACAACATCCGGCGCGTGACGTCAAATAAATACGGTTGGGCAAAAAATTCCATGTTGTCTGATGATATATCAAAATAGTCTTCCATTGTGATGACCTGTACTTCTAAATATCTTTAGATCATCGCAGTGCCAGTGAACACGTCCGCAATCTCTCTGCACTGTGTAAATAATGCCACTGGCATCTACTATGCCAGAGCACGTACACGCGTCACGCGCTGGATGTTGTGAACGCGCTCAGACATTGCGGTGGATCAGAGGTAAAAAATGATGTAAATACTGTTCAGTTTCTTGCACAGACATGTCTTTACACCTCAATGTAGCCGCAGGGTTTAATTTGGTTTTGTCTGTGTATGTTTTTTTTACTCTCAAAGCCGTGGAGGCCGTGGAGCC
>NW_015662163.1:3115890-3129263 GCF_001515625.1 Sinocyclocheilus rhinocerous
CTTGCACAGACCGATTGTTTTGTGTCTTTACACATCAATGTATCGTCACGAGCCGCAGGGTTTAATTTGGTTTTGTCTGTGTATGTTTTTTTTACTCTCAAAGCCGTGGAGCCCATTGACTGCCATTATAAGACTGATAGACTGCAACGGTTTGAGTTAAAAATCTTCGTTTGTGTTCTACTGAAGAAACAGTCACCTAGATAAACATCACATTTTAATTTTTGGGTGAACTATCTCTTTAACAACAATGGCTCTACAGTAAATCTCTCGTTTCCTTCTCCTCTGCAGTTTGTCAGTATCTAATGGCGGTAGGAACTGGCAGGCCATGCACACCTCTGACCCCAGCGGCCCGAGGAAGTACTACATCAATATATGCCGGCCACTTAAAGCCGTGCCTGGCTGTGACAGGAAAGCTTCTGTCTGTGAGGTGAAATTTGAGGTTGACAAGGTTAGTTCACTCTCTGTAAACACTCAAATGACTTGGTAATATGAAATAAAATGTAACAAAAAACAAACTGCACCACTGACAACAAATGTGTGTGTACATGTTACTCAAACAGGAAGGCCTGTCTGAGAAGGTAGAAGTCAGTAACTTAGGCATTGCTATGAAGGGGCCAGTGATTGTGGAAGAGAACCAGCTAATGTTGGAGTACACTAATGGCTCAGTGTGTCAAGCAGATGGAGTGATGACCACTTACAGAACTCGTATCCACTTTGTCTGCTCATCTGGGACAGCAGTGAGTCAATACTGCCCTTTTACTCATTCTTATTGTTGTTATAAGGCTTATTTAAAATTATATTTATAAATCAGTGGCTTGAACAATATGAGAACAATGTTTTTTCGTTAGCCATCCGGTCCTCGCTTTTTGGTGAACCAGAATTGCACTGTTGACTTTGTTTGGGACACAGAAGCAGCCTGCGTCATCTCAACCGTTGAGGCCACCAACCAGGTCCACTTTCATTTTTGCACAAATTCACTGACTTTGATGGAATCGTGAAGATTTATATTCTTATTTCTCTTGTTATTTATCTACAGACCTGCTCTGTGAAAGATCCCAACACTGGCTTTGAGTTCAACCTGCAACCACTGGCTTCTGAAAGCGGATACCACGTCAATGCCCATGGGAAAGACTTTGTCGTAAGAAGCACTTTAAAATCTTTCAAATGCTCTTGAGTAGGGTATGGATCGATACAGAAGGCAATTTTAGTATGATACTAGCTTCTGGTACATAAGTAAAAACATGAAAACAGCCTTGGATGACTAATGAAATGAAACTGAGACTCTCAGATTCAGTAGCTCATTGTCACTCTATCTATCTATCTATCTATCTATTTGGGGTGTAAAGATACACGTATTCGTATTGAACCGTTCGGTACGAGGCTTTCGGTTCGGTACGCATTACAAACCGAACGATTCGTTGGAGTAATCCTATTACATTTGGGAAAAAAAGAGCTTAAAGTCTGTGAAATATAATGTACTCCAGGTTGTGATGGTGAGATAGTTTGTTAGTTTTTTCGCTTGTTCGCATTTTACTTTCACTTTCAAACTAGCGGCATTTCGGCGTCAATTGATTGAATTGGCATCAACAAAACAGTACGACAAACTCACTTACATTAAACATAGAATGTTTTATTTATCAACAAAACGAATACAAATACACCATGCTATAGGCCTAATATAAAATAAATAACTTACACAAAGTTTAAATATGAATATTAAATATCTATCTATCTATCTATTTACTTTGTCAGTAGTTTCTTTTTTTTGTACTTTCAGTACTTTTTTTTTTTTTTTTTTTAAGAAAATCATTTTTTTATTGACCAAGGATGCATTAAATTAATGGATTAAAATGACAAAACATTTATAATGTTACTAAGGATTTTTATTTCAAATAAACTGTGTTTTTCTTAGCTTACTATTCATCAAAGAATCATTAAAAAAATGTTTCACGGTTTCCACAAAAATTAAGCAGCACAACTGTATTCAACAATAATAATAATAATAATAAATAATGTTTCTTGAGCATCAAATCAGCATATTAGAATGATTTCTGAAGGATCATGTGGCACTGAAGACTGAAGTAATGATGCTGAAAATTCAGCTTTGCATCAAAGGAATAAATTACATTTTAAAACATAAAAAACTCAAGTTTAAAAACTAAAGTTTAAAAAGTTACACATTTATTTTAAAATGTAATAATATTTCACATATTACTGTTTTTACTGTATTTTTGATCAAATAAATAAATGCAGCCTTGGTGAGCATAAGAGATTTTTTTTTAAGAAACCCTTTTTTCCCCCAAAGTTTTGAATTGAGCAGTTTATGTGCATACACATTCAGTTACTTGTAGCATTCATTTGTTCTTGTAATAAACATTGTGGAATGAATGTGCCGAATAGCAGTACTTTGTTGTCTGGGTCATGTACTAAATTTACAAAATATTTTTTTTTTTAGTTCCGGGTTTTTTTTTTTTTTTTTCCCTAAACCACAATACTTTACACTGTGCAGTCTACTCCTCAGCTTGACTCTGTGTTCAGTTTCTCTTTGCCCTCTTTCATATATCACGTTTAGTGCAATTATACCAATTTTAAAACAAAAGTAACAGCACTCCTGTCTACTGTAGGTGAACATTTGTGATTCAGTGAAAGCGTGCGGAACTGTCAGAGATAAACCTGTGGCCGGCTGTGAGCTGGAAGATAAGAAACCTGTGAGTCAAGTTGGTATGGAACGGTCTCTCCAGTTCTCCACTGATGGCACTCTCACTCTCACGTACAAAGGGGCCTTGGACAAATCGTCAGGTGTGTAACTGAGAGGGCACCAAATTTTGACGACCAAATTTTAAATGGAAATGTATCATTGGTAGTATTGTATTTCGTTGTAGCTTACATGATCATGTTAGAGTAATTGCAAGATGATGAAACTAGCACAGCTCTGTTGAAAATGGTCCAATATACAGTTTAGGATCATTATACACAAGTCTTTAAATTACCAATCAGAATGAAGTATTCTAGAGAGACTTGTATTAAGGTTATATTGTTCTGCCCCAGACTGAACCCACTTTACCCTGTTTCACTTCCTTACTATAGGTACCGAAGACACCTTCGTCATTAATTTTGTGTGTGACCAAAAGGCCAACCCAGCCTCTCTGAGGCTTATACAGGAAGAGCTGGGCACAACTACACACGTAACCCACAATGTGTTTTTTGAGCTTTCCACTGCACTAGCCTGTGAACCTGCTCCTGTGGATTGTCAAGTCACCGGTAAACTTTCCCATGCACAAAAACATGCTTTTAATGCTGAAGTGTGTCATTTCTGTGCCATTGCTGTCACCATTTTGATACCAATCTCAAGCTGATCCCTCTGTCTTGCATTTACAGATTTGCAAGGTAGAGAGTACGACTTGGGTGACCTCAGTCTGGATGACAAGTATTATGTTCCTCTGGACACCACAGATCAGGCCCGCGTTCAAAAGTTTTACATCAACGTGTGCAAACCGCTGCCTCGCGTCCAGGGCTGCCCTAGTGAGTGTCTACAAACAGATATTGATATCTTTTGAAATGTCTTCCTATTTTTAGCCTAGTACTTTGAGATTGATTTTCACTTTGTAACACCTACCAAGGGCTGGAGGTTTAGTGCTGGTCTGAATGAATAACCACGCAGTAAACTAATAGACTTCTGTTGTTGGCAGCTGGAGCGATTGGAGCATGTGGCCAGCTGAAAGGCAGAGGTGTGAATCTGGGATACGTGCAGTCCAGCCTGCAGGCAGCGGCAGATGGCTCCATCAGTATTGTTTATCTGAATGGGGACAAGTGCAATTCAGGACGTTATTCCACCCGAATCGTCTTCCAATGTGATGACAGTCCTGTAAGCAAGTGCATGGTTTCTCTCTTTAGTGCAAATAGATTTTTATCCGTGGCACCATCCAAAATAAATTGGTGTCTCATGGTGTCTAAATTTATTTTCAATGAAAATGATTGAATATGTATAATCCTAAGATTCACATAGTGTGATGGTATGACTGTGTTTATAGTTAAATTATTTTAAAAACCAAAAATTAATCATTATTTAGCTGCACAGGATCTATATAACCCTGTTGCTACAAGTAAAAAATGTAATGTAACTTGGAACCAATATTTGAGGGAAATAAGTTTAAAGGGGTCATATGATGCTTTTTTAAAGATCATTATTTTGTGTATTTGGTGTAACAGAATATGTTGACATGCTTTAATGTTCAAAAAACACATTATTTTTCAAATACTGTACATTATTGTAGGTCCTCTATGCCCCGCCTCTCTCAAACGGTTCGTTTTCTACAAAGTCCCTCCTTCCGACAAGCACAGTCTGCTCTGATTGGCCAAATCGGCATATTAGAATGATTTTTGATGGATCATGTGACACTGAAGACTAGAGTAGTATCTGCTGAAAATACAGCTTTGCATTACAGGAATAAATGGCATTTATAGAAACAGATAGAAAACAGTATTATTGTGAAATATTACATCTTAAAAAATCTGTTTTTACTGTATTTTTGATCAAATAAATGCAGCCTTGTTGAGCGTAAGAGACTTCTTTAAAACCATTTAAAAACCTTACTGCTCCCAAACTTCTGAATGGTAATAAAATAACATGACAAAATGATTAAAAATCAGTTTCAAGCCCTATTTTGTACTGTATTTAAGATGCTAAAGGTTTTTTTGTTTATGGTGAAGCTGTTGAAGCCCATTTTTCTTTTCTCTGTTTAAAGGGTGCACCCATGTTTGATCGCAAAGATGGCTGTGAATATGTCTTCATCTGGAGAACCTCAGAAGCTTGCCCAATCAAAAGAGTCCAGGGTAGGATCAACAGCCAATCGGTCTCAAGAATTTGAAGAAATACTCTTACTTGGGCTTTGACTCAATTTAGTTCTTGTCAATTATAGGTGAAAACTGTAAAGTCGAGGACCCCAAGAGTGGTTACGAGTACAATCTTACACCACTGGCCGGAAAAGACTATGAAGTGAAGGATTTGAGTTATGAGTATCACTTTGCAGTGTGTGGCCCAGTTACATCCTCGGTCTGCCCTCACGGTCCCAGCAACTCTGTTTCCTCCTGTCAGGTCGAGGGCAGTACACACAGAATAGCAGGTGAGTTCATTTTTTTGTTTGGTATCAAAACTGAGCTACTCGAAAATGTACTCGCCCTCAGACAATCCAAGATGTAGATGAGTTTGTTTCTTCATCTGAACAGATGAAGAACAGAGAAATTTAACATTACATCACTTGTTCACCAATGGATCCTCTGCAGTGAATGGGTGCCGTCAGAGTCTAAACAGCTGATAAAAACATCACAGTAATCCTCAAGTAATCCACATGACTCCAGTCAACCAGTTAACATCTTGTGAAGTGAAAAGCTGCATGTTTGTTATAAACAAATCCATCATAATAATTTTTCACTTTAAACCATTGCTTATGGCTAAAATACAAATCCTCTATCCATAATACTGCTTTGTCCAGTGACAAAGTCATCTTGTCTGAGTCAGGGGAGAAATACGCAGTCGAAAACAGTCCAAAACCATTCTTAACAAATATGTTGTTGGCTTTTGATGTGAGAGGACAACAAGGAATGGACTTTTTCACTGGAAGAAGTATTATTATGAATTGTGGAAATGCCTTAATAATGGGTTTATTACAAACACATAGCTTTTCGTTTACAAGATGTTAGACTGGAGTTTTGTGGATTATTGTGGTGTCTTTATCAGCTGTTTGAACTCTCATTCTGACGGCACCCATTCACTGCAGTGGATCCACTGGTGAGCAAGTGATGTAAGACTAAATTTCTCCAAATCTGTTCTGATGAAGAAACAAACTCATCTACATCTTAGATGGTTTGAGGGTAAGTACATGTTTAGCAAATATTCATGTTTGGGTGAACTATTCATTTAACCTTTCCTATGCTCCTTTGCAGGCTTAGCCAATCAAAACCTCACATTTGATGATGGGATTATTATGATCAACTACACAAATGGGGAAAATTGCCACAAGATCTATGAGCGATCCACGGCTATTCTCTTCTCCTGCGACCACAGCAAGAATCCTGTGAGTTTCTTTCAGCCAACGAACAAGTTGATTAAGAAGTTCAATTAATTTCCTGAATGTTTCGTTTCCTTTCTTTGTTCTTCAGGGTAAGCCAGAGTTCATAAAGGAGACCACAGACTGCACATACCTGTTTGAATGGCACACAGCTTTGGCCTGCCCTTCCTTCAAAACCACAACCTGCTCCTACAAGTAAGAGCAACCTTCTTAGTAATGTATTTGCTCCCAATACATAATACAGCAGTCTAAATGACCTATAACCCCCTCTCTGTCTGGCAGTGATGGCAATGGCCACTCCTACGATCTATCCTCACTGGCCCTGCACAAATCTAATTGGATGGTCGTGCCAGAAGCTACCAATCAGAAGCAGCGTTACTATATCAATGTGTGCAAGTCTCTGGTGCCTCAGACCGGTGAGTTGTAGCAGTACAGCCGGAGTGTATTGACCGGTCCGCATAGGTGTTATAACTGGTGTTTTTTCTCAGGTTTGTGGAGCTGCCCGTCTAACGCTGCGGCTTGTCTGAAGGACGGAGATGAGTATGTGAATCTGGGGGAGGCAGAGGCGGGTCCACAGTGGGATAAAAACATCCTGATTCTGAAGTACACCAATGGACAAGCCTGTCCTGATGGCAAGAGAAACCGGACCACCATTATTCGCTTCAAATGCGACCCAGACAAAGTGGTCTGTGGTTATTTATGCTTTTCTCTATACACTCACAGATGCATGTTCTAAAGTAAATATAATTACTATAGACTAACTACTGTTTTTTTTTTTATAACTAACTAATATTTTTATTCATATTTTTTAAAATAAACACACTCAGTCAGTTAGATCTTTTTTTTTTTTTTTTGAAAGAAATGCATTTATTCAGCAATCATAAATTAAATTGATCAAAAGTGACAGTGATGACATTTATAAAAGATTTCTATTTCAAATAAATGCTGTTCTTTTAAACTTTCTATTCATCAAACGATCCTGAAAAAAAATTCACAGTTTTCACAATATTAAGCAGTGCAACTGTATTCAACATTGATAATAATAAATGTTTCATGAGCAGTAAATCAGCATATTAGAATGATTTCTTAAGGATCACGTGACACTGAAGACTGGCGTAATGATGCTGAAAATTCAGCTAAATTACATCTTAAAATATATTTAAATAGAAAACAGTTTTTTTCAAATTGTAAAAAGGTTTCACAATATTAGTGCTTTTACTGTATTTTTGATCAAATAAATGCAGCCTTGGTGAGCATAAGAAACTTCTTTCAAAAACAATTAAAAAATCTTATCAACCTAAATTTATTTAAAAAAAAATACAAATATTATTAGAATATAACTATTAGATATTCTCTAAGTATATGCTAATATTTATAGCAATATATGTCACATACTGTACAGTGAGCATAACGACATCCTCTCCTTGTCTGTGTCTCTGACTTTCTGTCTGTTTTTCTGCAGGATTCTGAACCTACTCTGATCACGGCACTGGAGGACTGTGTCTATAGCTTTGTGTGGTTCACTGCTGCAGCCTGTCCTCTCAATAGCACTGAACATGGGGACTGTAAAGTCACAAATCCAGCCACAGGTGAGTCACCCACATGAGCCTCAGTCACACTGAATACACAATTATTCAGAACAACTGAATCATCTTATCCAGACACTTCCTGTCTGCTCATAACGGTGTCATGTAGGTGCATGTGTCTGATGCATGCAAATAGCCTGAATAACAGCAAGGGTGTTTTTGCACACTGATCAATTGAAAGGTTCTAGCATGTATGTTTGTCCCTAAATCAATCTGAGACTTGTTGTGCTTGGTCTCCACAGGTCATCTCTTTGACCTTAATGCCCTCAGTCGGACAGGTGGCTATACGGTCTATGATCCCATGGCCCATAGGAAGATGTTCAGACTAAATGTTTGTGGAGAAATAGCCAATGCTGGTTGTGCCTCTGGAACAGGTATATTTCCTTTGTACCTTTCATTTCGTGAAAAACAGTGTGAATAGGGTATAATAAAAAAAAATGTGTGTATAAAACTTAAATTAACTTGAACAAAGACTTGAATGAACTTTTTTAAAGTGTATATATGATCAAATATTTTCGCACTTATAGTAATAATTGTATATGCAAATTTCATATACAAAATACAAGCTATACATTTTTCCACTCAAGTTTAATAAATATTATACAAATTAAGTTATTATTTATTTATTAAGTATTTCTGTAAATATTTTTGTCACTAAATTTGGTCACTTTAGACACTACAGTATTTTTTGTTTTATATAGATGCGTGTATTCTTTCAAAGAATAAAGAAGTAGTTTGGTTTGTGCTTTTTTTTTCAGTGAGGATGTAAACATTAGTTGTCTTCTTTTAAAACATTTAGGCCCTGAGCAAAAAGACTTTATATGGTAATGTTGAGATGTTTTTTTTTTTTTGCTGCAGCCGTGTGCATCAAAGACACTCGGAATGTCATAAGTGGTGGGAAAACCACAAGGAAGCTGGTGTATAAGGATCAGGTGGTGGAGCTCACTTATGAGGATGGAGACGCGTGTGCCGCCGACCCTTCCTTCAAACACAAGAGCATCTTCAGCTTCGTCTGCAAGTCTGAGGGAGGAGGCACAGATGAACCCGTGCTGGTGTACTCCGATGACACCACTTGTACTCACTTTTTCTCCTGGCACACTCCTCTGGTCTGCGAACAACAGGTAAGAGGAGGTCTATAATCTTTCGATTCTCTAAACCTCGCTTCAGGTGAACCTGCAACAAATGTAGTGTCTCTTCTCTGCAGGTGAAGTGCTCCGTTTGGAACGGTACCAACCAGATTGACCTCAGTCCTCTGATCCATCTAACCGGTTACTACACAGCTATCAACGAGGATGTAGACAGGGAAAAGTCTCCTGATTTCTACATCAACATCTGCCAGCCCCTCAACCCCATCCCAGGGGTCAACTGTCCTCCAGGGGCCGCTGTGTGCATGGATCCTGTTGATGGAGATCCAGTTGTAAGTAAAAGCATCAGTACAACAATGAATTCCACTTTCTTTGATCTACAGAGCAACATTAAACATTTGTAAATAAAGAAACTAAAACAGCCATTAATTAGTATTGTAAATTTTATTGTATTGTACTGTAAAATACAATTATTATTATTTTTTTGTTTGTGTAATATTTATTTAGTACTTGTAGTAGTAACTATAATAATATAATTATATTAATTTAATTATAATTTATTATTGTTACTATTATTATTATTATTTGTTTCCTAAATAAATTTTTTATTTTACAGTGAAATTTAGTAATTTCGTATTTTATTATTTTATTTCCTATTAATAAAAATAATTGGTAGTTGTAGAAGTATTTTATTTTTCTTATATAAATGTTTTAGTATAATATGTCTTATTTTGTTTAGTTGTAGTAATAATAATAATTTTATTGCTATTTATACAGTGAAGTATTTAGTATATTAGTACATATTTAGTATATATAGTATATTATAGTATCATTTTTATTATTTTGTTCAGCAGTAGTGATACAAATAATAATATTAATAATTATTATTTTTATTGTTGCTGTTGTTGTAGTATATATATATATTTTTTTTTGGCCAAATCATGCAATTTTGTAAATGATCACATTTTAAATCATCATTTTGATCAGAAATCACAATTAGAATTTCTCCCCAAATTGTGCAGCCAAAGCATTGATTATGGAAGAATTTAATGTTATCGTTATTATAATAATAACCAATATTGGATTCTGTCTTGTACTACATGCACACCTAGTCACACTACCGATGAAGAAAGTACATATTGTCAGTTCTGAGTTTGAGATATTATTCATATTATTTTGAGTCTATTTGCACAAAATATTTTTACTAATCATACCATGGCACCAGAGGATGATATTGAATGACATGTTTGAATCTGCTTTTCGTTTTAAAATTCATTGTGGGCTTGTGGGTTTTTTCCTTTCTGTGCAGGACATCGGACGAATCACTTCCCTTCCTCGCTATAACAGCAACACCAACGAGGTGGAGGTCACCTTCAGCAGCAAAACCGTCTGCCCTTCTAACCCCACCTCCAACTACTCCTCCAAGATCGTTTTCACCTGCCAGAAAGGAGCAGAGCTGGTAAGAGAGCAACCCAAAATCTTCATAGTGTAACTGAGTGGTTGTTGGTTTCTGTCGTACCTGAGAGTAAGTGTTGGTTCTGCACAAACAGGGTTCTCCCCAGATGATCCGAGCTCAGGACTGTATGTATGTGTTCGAGTGGGCCACTCCTGTGGTTTGTCCGGAGACCATCACAGCGCAGGGTTGCAATCTGACCGTCTCCCAGCTGCGCTACACGTTTGACCTCTCAGCGCTCTCAGGGACCGTTCAGGTATCGAAGAGAGAAAGACTTCCAAGACTGAAGAATTTAAATTTGTGCCATCAAAGCTTTGGGGTCTATAAAATTGTTTAATGTTTCTGAAAGAAGTCACCAAGGTTCCATTTATTTGATCAAGCAAGAGTGCAGTAATATTGTGAAATATTGTTACAAAGCTGAATTTTCAGCATCATTACTCCAGTCTTCAGTGTCACATGATGCTTCAGAAATCATTCTAATATACTGATTTGCTCAAGAGACATTTCCTATTATTATCAATGTTGAGATCAGTTGTGCTGATTAATGTTTTTGTGGAAGCTGTGATACATTTTATTTCAGAATTATTTGAATAGTTCAAAAGAACCACATTTTTTTTGAGTTTGAATATGTTGTATCATTATAAATGTCTTGACTGTCGCGTCATCATCCTCCCTGAATAAAAGTATTTTAAAAGTATTAATAAAAAAAATCTAGACCCATTACATGGCACAGCTGATTGGTTCTCTCCTGTATCAGCAGCCTGTGAACTTGCTGCTCAACATTCAAATACCTGGCTTTTGTTTGCTGTAGCAGTTTGCAGCTTGCTTCAGAAACCCTCCACCTTCCGCAGCTCCACTTGTATAGATCTGCTACGAGGTGATTCATGTATGCTATGGGAGTTATTCATATGTGTATATGTGCAGCAGCAGTATTTCCTACATGCTCACAGCAGCATATTGTGGATGTATTGGCAGTAGCAATTCTTGGTACTTGCTCTGCCGCAGCAGCAGCGTAGCAGATCTATTCCGCCAAGATTAAATACATTAACACGGTCATGTACATTACCATGCCAATCCCTCCGAGAGTTGTCATGACAGAAACAGTAATGTGATCTCAATTTGTGAACTTATTCAAGCATGTTAGCAAAGGGATGATTCTAGAGCTTAATTCATTTGTGTTTTTTAGGTTCCTAGAAGCTCCGGCTCCTTTAATATCAACGTGTGTGGGACTGTGACAGGCACAGCATGTAAAGACAGCGCGGTATGTCTGATCTCAGTGGGCTCTGCGGCTTCATACGGGTGTGATCTCAATTTGTCAACTTATTCAAGCATGTTTAGCAAAGGGATGATTCTAGAGCTTAATTCATTTGTGTTTTTTAGGTTCCTAGAAGCTCCGGCTCCTTTAATATCAACGTGTGTGGGACTGTGACAGGCACAGCATGTAAAGACAGCGCGGTATGTCTGATCTCAGCGGGCTCTGCGGCTTCATACGGAAACAGCAAAATCATGAACCTAGACTACAAGAGAGAAGAGCAAGCTGTGATCATGCAGTACAGTGGAGGAGACACCTGTCCTCAAGGTCAGACAAACACTCTGAATCACTCTAAAAACCTATTAAGCAGCCAACTTAGACAGCATTTTAAGGCACAATTTTGACAGATGGTCTTGTTCTAGAAGCTAATAATTGTAATATACCTCAATTTGGCCTCAGTTGTATGCAGAGGCGCCGCTACGGTTCTTGTTAAACTCTTGTTGAACTTTCCCCTTAAATTATTAAAATGTGTGTTTATTGTCTTTCAGTTACAGATACAAATGAAGTGTGCATTTTCCCCTTTAAGTTCCTGGGCAAGTTTTATTCTGAGTGCACAACTCAGGGCAGGACTGACGGCAGGAAGTGGTGTGCCACTACAAGCGACTATGACAAAGATCAGAAATGGGGCTTTTGCTCTGGCGGTACGAATCCTTTACGACCGAAAAACTCATGAATTACATGTACTTTTTTAGGATAGAGCAACTAGACAAGCTATATTTATTTCATTCCATTTTTATTTCATCAGTCTGTTTTTTTAAGGGCTTCAGTTCCTTAAGGAAAGAAAACTAAACAGACTTGTTTAACTTGAAGTAAAATAATTAGTGCTGTCAAATGAATAATCGCGATTAATAGCATCCAAAATAAAAGTTTTTGTTCACAATGTATATGTGTGTGTACTGTGTATATTTGTTATGTATATATCAATACACACCCATGCATGTATATATTTAAGAAAAAATATGTTACATTTATATATTAAATATATTTATATATAATGTAAATTATACGAATATAAATATATACATGTAAATATTTTCAAAATATATACTGTATGTGTGTGTATTTATATATACATAATAAATATACACAGTACACACATATATTATTTAAATAAAAACTTTTATTTTGGATGCGATTCATCGTTTGACAGCACTAAAAATAATTAATAAAATGTAAATTATTTAAGTAAAATATGAATAACTACATTTACAAAGTAATTTAAAAAAAAAATGTAAATCATTTTAAAATGGATAATGTAATTATTTCAGTTCGATTCAGCAATTTAGCAGCACATAGCATGAACGTTACTTAAATTGTCTGTTTTTTTAAGATTTAAAAAAATGTGTTTGTCTAATTGAATGTCAATTTTAATTATTTGAAACCTGATTTTAAGGCTTTTTTTTTAGCTGTCTTTTTAACATTTTTTTTTTTTTTTTTTTTTTTTTTTTTTCAAATTTTGTCTATTTCACAGCACCAAGAGGGAAACGGCAGTCATCCATTTTGTTCTCGTGTGACACAGCGGCAGGCCGTGGAAGCCCTCAGCTGATGAGCGAAACCCAAGGATGTTCTGTCACCTTCCAGTGGCAAACGAATGTGGTCTGCCCACCCAAAAAGATGGAGTGCAAGCTTGCAGGACAACACCAGACCTACGACCTGCGCACGCTCTCGTCTCTAACAGAGCCGTGGAAATTTAGCAACGGGGACGATTCGTGAGTTTCACACCTGTTTGTTCTGTACAATTTCATTTGCCCCTGTCATGGGGTGTGAATGAACAATATATCATTGACAAAACCATAATGGCCAGTATCAGCACATTTTTATTTACACATTTTTAATTCCTGGATCTTTTTTTTTTTTTTTTTTTTTTTT
>NW_015662163.1:3129335-3141879 GCF_001515625.1 Sinocyclocheilus rhinocerous
TCATTTCAGTTATTTAAATCATATTTCTGTATTCAAATTTGTATATTTAAAACATTAATCTCCACATGAATTTATGAATTGAATTGCACTCATGCCACCTCTGAGCCTCATTAAACGTCTGAAAATGTACCTACACGCCACTTTTGTGTGCCACCTCTGTAGTACAAATTTATTTATTTATTAATACTAGTTTCATATGATTGGTAACTTATTTGTCTTATTCTACTTATTATTATATTGCAGGGGTTAAAGCAAAAAAAAATCTCTTGACTGAACATTTTTCTTCGACCAAACCCCATTCCTCAGCCATACCTGTCACACACCCAGTTTAAGAGCAGTTTTTTTTCTTCTTGTAATTAGGAGCGCTTGTCCTCCTAATTAAAAAATTTAGGAGCACCTTCTGATCAATAATCAAATTCTGATCAAAAATTAGCCTTCCTAATACAAGGTGGCATTTGACTCCTTAAAGTGACTTATAGGAGTATTTTCTTTTTACCTTTGTAATGGCATCATTTTCATCTGTCAAATTCAAAATTTTATGTTTATGATCTTTTTAAAATTTCTATTTAAAACAATATGTAGAATAATACATATAAGTTACCAATCATATGAAATTAGTATTAATAAATTAATTTGAACTACAGAGGTGGCACAGAAGAACACAAAATTGGCTTGTAGGTACATTTTCAGACGTTTAATGAGGCTCGGAGGTGGTATGAGTGCAATTAAATTCATAAATTCATGTGGAGAATGTTTTAAATATAAAATTTTGAATACAGAAATATGATTCAAATAACTGAAATTATACGCTTAAAAATGAAACCAAATCTGCCAGCAGGTGGCGGCAAGTCACTGATTTTATCACTGAATCATTCATTCAATTGATTTGTTCAAACAGCTGAATCATTTGGGAATGAAGCAAGTGACTGTCTTTATGAACTGACGGAAATTCGTCGTAGCGACGGAACTTTAATCCCTGCTATTTGTACCAGACATAATTTCTATATCTATATATTTGTTTTTATTCAAAAACATAAATTTTTAAAGTACTATTTGTACTCAAGTCAGTGGAATATGGACACATTGCATTTAATCAGTAATGAAACACTGGTGTAATATTGCACCTGCGTCTGTTCAGTGTTAATGAAATTCAAAATTGTATTATTTGTTCTCACAGGTACTACTTCAATCTCTGCCAGGCCATTCATGGAGGCCAGCCAGGCTGTGCAGCAGAAGCTGCCGTGTGTCGCAGACGTGTTGGTGGGAAGACTGAGACTCTGGGCCGTGTTCACACGCAGACCATGGAGTTCATCGGTAAGTCTTTTTAAACCTTCTCTGACGTGATTACAGTTTTGTTGGTTTCTCATCAGTATGTGTCCTCACCAGATGGAAAGATCCTCGTCAATTATTCCATGGGCGACGAGGTGTGTGGAAACGATAAACCAGCCAGAACAATCTTGCAGCTGAAGTGTGGCAGCACAGTGGGCCATCCGAAATTATTCAAGTAAGTTGACTTGGCATGAAAATTCTTAACTTGTGGTGTTGGCTTAGCATCTGTTATCTGTAAGATTCATATTTATGTCTGTGTGTTTTAGGGAGGATAAAACAGCATGTGAGTTCTGGGTGGAGTGGGAGACTCGATCTGCATGTGCTGTAAAGCAGGAGGAAGTGGAGATGATCAATGGAACCATCAAAGTGCCCGAGACAGGAGCCATTTTCAGCCTGGGAGCACTTTATTACCGGTGGGCATCTCACCCTTTCATTCATTAAAACAGAGCCTACAACTACACCACACCACATGTAGTAATATGCATGAGATAAACAGTGTTTTATCTGTCCTCAGTTTCCACAACGCCACAGGAGACATCCGTCCCAATGGAGATCGCTATATCTACCACATCCAGCTGTCAGGCATCACCGACGGCTCCATTTCCAATTGCCTGGGTGCCAATATCTGTCAGGTCAAGATTAATGACAGTTACCGCAGAAAAATTGGCTCCTCCAGCAAAGCCAAGTATTATATCAAAGGTGAGATAAATCAGTAAGTTACCATATTAGGAGTTACGGTGTGTGTTATGTGCGAGTGCAGTGTGCTCAAATATTTCAGTATGCATATTGGGACAGATGAAAGGCAAAGTTGGATTTATTTTCCCCTTTATTATTTATTTATTTATTTATTTAGAAATTCTGTTTATAACAGCACGCAAATGTCAAAGATATTTGAAAATATTTTTGTTTAAAATATTTTGCTTGTTTGTTTTTTACAAAGATTTCCTTAGTTTATTTGTGTACTTATTTACATTAAATTATTTACAATTAATTAATTTATTTATTTATAATTAATTTATTTTTATTTTTAAAATCTATTTATAACAACACACGCTTTTTTTATTAAATCATTTATAAATTATTTTTGTAACAACATAAAAATGCCAAAAATGTTTTTAAATATTCAGTTTAAATTTTTTGTTGTTTGAAAAGAGGATTTTTTTTGTTTGTTCATTATTTAATTTAAACATTCTCTTTGTAACAACACAAAAATGCCAAAAATATTTTGTTTAAAATATATTTTGTATTATTACTTAGTTTCTGTATACTTACTCAATATTTGCCAAAACATTTAGGTTTTTATTTTTTTAGAATTGGGCTGCTGTGTTTTTATTCAAAAATTTCGAATTCAATTTATTTTGTTCTATGAACTCCTAATATATTATTAGTTTATTAGTTAATTTTTCTATGAACACAATTTATTTTGTATTTCTGTGATGTAACCATTTTATGAAATGACCTGGTGTTGTATTTTGTCAGGTGGAAATCTTGACGTCTTGGTACCATCTGAATCTGTATGTGGACGAGACAAAACCAAAACTGTGTCCTCGACCATCCTGTTCCACTGCAGCCCTACGGCAGGAGAGGGTATCCCAGAGTTCATGCTGGAGACAGATGGCTGCCAGTATCTGTTCGTTTGGCACACCGCCACCGTTTGTGAATTTTTGTAAGTATTACTAAAGCCTAATCATACTTTTAAGCTTTAATTCAATAATTCTACAACATAGATTTGTTAGCCGAGTACGTCCGAGTATAATACATAGGTTTTCTCATAGTTCATCCACCTCCATGGACCCGCACAGCACTGATGGAGGGGAGGAGCATGCCGGATTATCTGGGCGGAGTCAGGCCTTAGGGGCGGTGCTTAGCCTGCTGTTGGTTGTGCTCACAATCTGTTTGCTTGTTCTTCTGCTGCACAAACGAGACAGGAGGTAAAATGCAAATTACATTTGTGTGATCATTTTATTTTTAAACTAATACAAATGTTTGTGGCCAGTACTTTTTTTTATGAAATTAATACTTTAGATGCATTCAGTTGTTCAAAGGTGACAGTAAAGACATTTACAATATTAGAAAGGATTTATTTTTCAAATAAATGCTGTTCTTTTGAAAGAATCAAAGAATCCCCCAAAAAATGTATTATGGTTTAAAAAAAAATAAAAAATAAGCATGATAACTATATTAAATATTGATAATAATAATAATAATAATTCTTGATCACCAAATCAGCATGTTAGAATGATTTCTGAAGTATCTTGTGACACTGATGCTGAAAATGTAGTTTTGCATCAAAGGAATAAATTACATTTTAAATTAAAATAGAAAACAGTTGTTTTAAATTGTAATAATATTTAGCAATATTATTTTTACTGTTTTTGATCAAATAAATTCAGCATTGGTGAACATAAGATGTATAAATAAAAATATTTAATATTTTAAATATACAAATATTTGTAAAATCTTACAGACCCCAAAACTTTTGAATGGTAGTTTAAATATATTTGTTATAAACTAAAACCAATTTATTATTTTACAAAAATATATAGGAATTCTACTCGAGCTGCTTTGTGTTGCACTGTAAAAAAAAATCAAAACTGTAATACTATCACTTTAAAATTTAAGGTTTAGTTCATTGTTAATTCATTTCTTTATTTATAAAAAATTTACCAGTAATTTCTGAGTGAAAATTGTTTCTACACCAGTTTTTCAGTCAGTGTGCTTAATAAGCATTTTCGTATTTTTAGGCAACTTGTAATACAGAAAGTGTCAAGCTACTGCAGGAAAGGAAATCCAGTATCCTACAAATACTCCAGGGTAACGTTTGATCTTTTTTGCAAGTTTTACAATAAGTAAAAATTCATCAGAATGACTATGAACATAACTCTTTTTTTTTTTTTTGTCTTTCTGTTCGTCTCTCTTGATAGGTGAACACAGATGAGGACGGATGTGAAGATGAGATGGAATGGTTAATGGAAGAGACCGGGACGCCCACGCGGGAGCCACAAGGGAACGGTCACATCACCACCAAGCCGGTCAGCACTGACGCCCTGCGCTCCTTCTCCCTGGACGAGCAGGACAGCGAGGACGAGGTGCTCACAGTCCCAGGGGTCCGAATTGCCCCTTCATCGTCCACTTCCTCGCGGCTGAAAGCAGAGAGCGACGAGGATCTGGTGGGGCTCCTGGTGGACACACGGAGCAGAAATAAGACCCGATACAGCGACAGAAACCAGAGGAAACCTCAGCCAGACCCTGATGACAGCGACGAGGATCTACTGAAAGTCTGAGAGCGCCAGGCGGCCCAAACTGAACTTTTGAATGTCTCTGCCACCACACTCCAATTGTTTAGTTGCTCCATTTTGGGTTTTCTAAAATGAAATCTCTCTGTGAGCTGTTTACGAGACAGCTTTCAAGAGCAAGTTGGTCAATTCGTCCACTAAATAGACTCAATGCCTTTCTGACAAAATAAGTTTTTTTGTCATTTGATCGTTTATTTGTTGTGTGTTCGGTTTTCCATCGATTAAGATGAATTGTGTACAGCATCGTATGTAAATTCAGTCTCCCACAAACTTACAGAAATGGACTATATCAATTTTTTAAATTGTTATTTAAAGATTTTTGGATACTGTTTTTTTTGTTAATTCACCAGCTCACTGGAAAAATAGACTGTTCTGTAAAATAATTATGGATGATTGTGGCAGATACAGTCAAAGATCTTTTCTAAACTACAATCTGAAGCAGTATTTCGCGTATCTCGAGCCATGTAGCACCGAGAGGAGATTGATCCGCTTTGCCAAGTTCATATTTAAATCACAACCCTTCGAATGCTCATGCTTCACATTTGCGTTCTGCATTGACGTTCACCTTTAGAGTGTTCATCTAAACCATAGCATCCATCTGTTGGGTGTTTTGTGCAATGCTTTTTTCCCCTTGTTCTGATAAAAAGCATGTTCTAATTGCCCTAATAGAACACCCGAGCGCATACAGAGATTTAGTGCCATGAAGGAATGACATTGCATGTATGATTGCTGCAGGCTTCCTTAAGAATCATAATTTCTCATCGCAATCAGAAGAAATATTATTGCATCTTTGTGGTGTTTATTTGCATTATTGTTTAGTAACACTTTACAATAAGATTCAATTCATTAATGGGACATGATGGTAAAAAAAATGAGATGGTAGGAAAACTTGTATTTCAGTTATTTTTGCGTTTAATTGTAAAACTTTTGCGGTTCTCTGAGAAACTTTGCTCGCTAAACTATTGCATTTGATCGTTAAACTTTTACGGTACTTTGAGAAACTTTGCTCGATAAACTATTGCGTTTGATCGTTAAACTTTTACGGTTCTCTGAGAAACTTTGTGTTCATTCATAAAACCTTTGCGTTTAATCGTAAAACTTTTGCGGTTCTCTGAGAAACTTTGCTCGCTAAACTATTGCGTTTGATCGTTAAACTTTTACGGTACTCTGAGAAACTTTGCTCGCTAAACTATTGCGTTTGATCGTTAAACTTTTACGTTACTCTGAGAAACTTTGCTCGATTAAACTATTGCGTTTGATCGTTAAACTTTTACGGTACTCTGAGAAACTTTGCTCGCTAAACTATTGCGTTTGATCGTTAAACTTTTACGGTACTCTGAGAAACTTTGCTCGGTAAACTATTGCGTTTGATCGTTAAACTTTTACGGTTCTCTGAGAAACTTTGTGTTCATTCATAAAACCTTTGCGTTTTAAGTAAAACTTAACTCTATATGTTTGCTCACGAAACTGTTGCGATTGATCAGAAATGTTCTGTTCTCCTGAGAAACTTTGTTCGCTCACAAAACGTTTTTGTTTCCCATATAAACTTTGTGTTTGTTTGCAAAACTATAGCATTTGCTCACAAAACATTTGTGTTCTTCTGAGAAACTTCACTCGTGAAAAGTCTGCGTTAAAAACTTTGCAATTCGCTCCCAAAACTTTTGTGATAGAAATAAAATGAGTTGGGAGAAAAATTATATTTCAGTTCTTTTGCGATCAAGCACAAAGTTTCTCGGGGGAACATTATAATTTTGCACAAAATTTTTTTGGGGGAAACAAAAGGTGTTGAGCTCCATATATGAAATAACAGTAAACTTGTTTTTTTGTTGTTTTTGTTTTTTTTTTTTGCAGAATTTATTCTGTTAATTTTATAAATATTCTATTATTTATGTTTATGCACAATACATTCATTTTTATTTATACATCTTGAAATGTTGCAAATGTATTAGAATATGTGGAAATAACATTAACCTAGATTAATAAATTCTGTAAAAGTATTGTTCATGGTTAGTTGGTGACATCTAAAGCACTAATTAACATTAACAAATTGAACTTTAGTGTAAAGTGTTACCTATTGTTTAATAATTTTTCTTTATTTTAATTTATGTTTTGCAAAGAAGACACTGGTGCCTATGAAAGAAGCCACAAGTACAGCAGTTGACAGAACGGTACAACGGCCTGAACACCTGCAAAAATTATGCGTTTTATTTGCTGAATCGGTTTCAGCTCCCGTGGTTTTGCTGACTTTACGAAAGATGCATATATTTACACAAGTTGTGTTGCAAGTTTGCTTTCAGCTCTCCAGAAATGATTTACCAAAACGTTCTTCTCACATGGCAGTGAAGGTACAACAGGACACTGGTCCTGTTTGGCAGCATGTGTATAGTGTTTTTCACTCCGACTCTGCTGTTTGCTCTAATAGTTTGTCTCATAGGCCTGTATTACCATTCATCAGTGTATTCCTCACATATATGGTTGCCAAATAAAATCACACCAGTTCTGTATATCTGTCATAACTCACTGCTACTGAGACGGTACTTCAAGATGCGTTAAAGCATGCCTGGGTGTCTCTTTTAGTACTCTGCACTTTGGGGGGACAGTTTTTTTTTTCCCTGTCCTTTAGGGCAGAAGGTGGACAGTGCACTCGATAGCTGTTGGTCATCACATGCTCCCCTCTCCTTACTGAAAAAATGTCTGCGGCTGCTGTATGGGATATTGTACGGTACAATTCTCTGAAATACTTCAAGAGAAGGTCCTGAAATAGTTTTTTTTTTTCCTGATAGAGGCTTTAGCTCTTTTCAGACTGTATTTGTCATGTTTTACAGCATCTTGTTTTGGGATTTAAATAGTTTATGCTGAGATATGGCATTATTTCAATAAAACTATCAGCTCCTCTGCATGCATCCTTATAAGGAGTTATTGTGGTTCATCTCGCTGCTTTAACTAGACTGAGGGCACACTTAAACAATTGAATCAAGCCAGTGTTTTAGTTTTTATTAATATTTTTGTAAATATTTTTATGATTTAAAAGAAATTCCTATGTGGTTAGTAACATTAAAAAAACTAATAAAAATACCATTTACATTTAATTTATTTTTATTTCAGTTTTAGCTTTAGTTTAGTTGTAGTTGTAATTTGTTTCCAGTTAGAAACTAAATGAACGTTAGAAATATTGCCTTGAAATCTAAATTTGTTTTCATCTATATTTCAGCTTTTAATTTTTTATAGTAGATTTTTCTATATAGTTAGTAATTTTAAGAAATTAAATATTAGAATCCTTGGCATCTGAAATATGTTTGTTTTTTTAGTTTATTTTTCATCTAATATTTATGTTTTACTTTATTATGTTTTCAGTCATTTTTAATTTAAGTTCTAGTAATTTTGTGTTTATGCCATGTTTAGTAGGTTTTTTGTTTATTTTTCTTTCAGCCTTAGTTCTTAGTTCTAGTTAATTTTATTTTTATTTATTTCCAGTTAGTCACTTAGTGCTTCAATTTAGTATTGTATTAATATTAGTTGAATAGTTATATTTCAGCTTTATTTAAATTATTATTTTTTAATATTTTCTTTAACAATTTGTTTAATATTTAGTAATTTTGTATGTGTTTTTGCCGTAATTTTTGTTTTTCCAATTAGTAATTTTAGTGCTTCAAATTATTTCAGTTAGTTGTCAAGGAAACATTTTTAATGTTCACAAGTTTTTTTTTGTATCTAATCATATTTCAGCTTTATTTCAATTTTTTATTTTCGGTTTTCACTTTAATTTTTTTTAACGTTTATTATCTGCTTTCATCATTAAAGTCTAAACGGAACAAGTCTACCCAGAGTTTCGGGGTTTAGTTAAGTAAGTCATGGTTTAGTCTGTAGTCTACCTACTAAACCACTTACTGAACCGTTTTCATACAACACTTGATGAACAAAAATTATACAGGGACAAATTACGTAACAGGCTTCAGATGTCACTGGGGTTAAAATGTAACTTGTTGTCCCCCGTGTCCCATCCCAGCATGTAATTGGTCAATCACAGCACGAATATATCAAATTTCAACCTCCTCTGGACTTTTGCTCAGCCAGCTGTGGGTAAATACTGTGCCTCAACTTAAAAGACCTCTTTTTACAGCTGCGGACGCCTTCAAGTCCTCCACTGTTAGCCATACAGTGACCATGACTACTTTTGAAGACATCTTAGAGGAGGCCGGCAAGTTCGGTCGGTGCCAGATGCGAATTGTTTCCATATTCTGCTTGGTCTCTGTACCATTTTCTTTTGTATATGTGGGGATTGTATTCCAGGGTTTCACCCCTGAACATTGGTGCCGTGACCCGGGTGTCATTGAGATCCGGGAAAGATGCGGCTGGAGTCTTCAAGACGCACACAGGGCGACTGTATCCTTGATGAACAGCTCTACAGGGGTGACATACAGTCAGTGTCAGAAGCTGGACATGGACTGGAACGCCACCGGTCTAACCTGTGACAATCCAGAAAGTGAGCTCACCCAGGCCCAGCTTTCTACTCTACCGATGACGGGCTGTACAGACGGCTGGGAGTACGACTATGAAGGAAGACAGTCGTTCGTCACTGAGGTGAGTGGTGGGATCACAAAACAAGCTCTTTCTTTTGGTAATAATTGTGTGAAGTGCAATGAGAGAACAAAATGTCTGACATGAGACCTGTGTGTTGCAGTTTGATCTAGTGTGCGCAGACGCCTGGTATGTTGACATGTTCCAGGCCGCGCTCAGTGTTGGTTTCTTAGTCGGCAGCATTACAATTGGATACCTGGCAGACAAGTATGACTTGTTTGACATTTCAATGTTACATGGCTGCGTTTTGAGTTTCTAATTTACTTTTCAAATTTAAATCCTTACAAGATTGATAAGCAACAGCTGTTTTTAGCTTGTTTGTACTTAAAAATATGCCAACAATTGTGTGTAGTAAGACAAAATGCCCTCATATTGAAGATATTCTCTGAAAACAAGTCTTAATATATTATGCAGTGTTACTTTTCAAGAAAATTTATGTTTTTTTTCAGGGATTTTTAGATTTCAGATTCAGATTATTATTTATTGTCATTGTACTTGCATCCAACGAAATTATAGATTTGCCAACGTATCCAGCTAAAGATTATTTAAACAATTAATAAGGAATAATTAAATAAATACCATATTACACATAAGGGGAAAAAAATAATAATAATTTTACACCGTGCTGAGTGAAATAAAGTGCTCAATGCTCAATATAATTACACATCTTTTTAGTATTTTTACAGGAAAATAAGACAATAATTGTCAACTTCGTGAATCCCTGTTATTATGCATATTATCTAAATTCATTTTTTTCTGATTCAGTGCAATCAAGATTAATACAATACAGTTTTTTAAAGATTTTTTAAAATTAAATATGTAATACTTTTATTCAGCAAGGATGCATTCAATTTAATTAAACGTGACATTAAAACATTTTATGTTACAAAAGATTTCTATAAATAAATGATGTTCTTTTTAACTTTATATTCATAAGAGAATTCTGATAATTTTTCTACAGAAATATTGAGCAGCACAACAACGGCAAATCAACATATTAAGAATGATTTCTGAAGGATCATTAATGATGCTGAAAATTCAACTGCCTTACAGAAATAAAGTATATTTTAAAATATATTCAAATAGAAAACAGTTATTATAAATTCTAATTCCACAATATTGCTGTTTTTTTCTGTATTTTTGATCAATTAAATGCAGCCTTGGTGAGCAGAATAGATTTCTTTCAAAAACATTGAAAAATCTTACTGAAAGCCAAGTAATTGTTTTTAGTGGCATGCACAAAACAAATGTTTCAGTAATGATCTAATTGATTCACATTTGTTCTTTTTTTCTTTCAGATACGGCAGAATGAAAAGTTTCCTAATGACCAACTTCTTCATCGGAGTAACAGGGATTCTGGTGGCCACGTCGCCCAATTACATCGCCCTGCTGGTGTTCAGAGTTCTCTTTGGCTTTGGAGTGAAGGGCGGCTGGATGGTTGGATACGTGCTAAGTAACGAAACATTTTCAAATTCTTTAATTATGCTCAAGTGTAATATAAGTATATTCAGTTCAGATGCAGTGGTGGATGCATTAAAAGTTTACTGGGATCCTTGATATTTCAGATATCCTCATGTTCCATTATGTCTTGTTTTCTGGCTGCAGTCACGGAGCTGGTTGGAGTTGAATACAGGAGAATGGTGGGAGTGACCTATCAGTTGTTCTTCAGTCTGGGCATTCTCATTCTTCCTCTCTTAGCTTACTTCATACCAAACTGGCGCTGGCTACAGGTGGTCTTCACCATTCCTTACTTCTGCTTCCTGACGTACTATTGGTAAGAGCCTGTTTATGGTGCATTATGTGCAATACAGATAAAAGATTGTGTTTTCCAGATATATTTGCAAATTGTATGTGTGCAAATTTGTGTTGAAACAGTGCGTCCTTTTATAATCCCCACCTTCATAAAATTAGTTTTCTATCCATTTCTTATGAACCTTAAATGAATATTCCAGATTAAATATAAATTAGGATACATTTTTGAAAGAAATTAATACTTCTATTCAGCAAGGATGCACTAAACTGATCAAAAGTGACGGTAAAGATATTTATAATGTTACAAAATATTTCTATTTCAGATTAATGCTGTTTTTAAAATTTTCTGTTCATCTAAGAATCCTGAAAAAAAAAAATCTATCAGGGTTTCCACAAAATATTATTATATATTTCCACATAATATAAAATATTAAGCGATGTTTTCAACAACGATCATAATGAGAAAGGTTTCTTGAGGACCAATCATCATATTAGAATGATTTCTGAATGCTTTGCCCTCCCACAAATAAATTACATTTTAAAATATATTAAAATAGAAAAATTGTTTTAATAATATTTCACAATATTACAGATTTTACTGTATTTTGTGTCAAATAAATGCAGCTTTGGTTAAGAATAAGAGATTTCTTTCAAAAAAAATTTTTATATCTGATGCACATTTGATATGTGCATTTACATTCTACAAAATTCACTTTTAGTTCATTTGTTAACATAATTCAAATGCATATTTCCAGATTTTTTCAGTATGAACACAAAGAAAATGCCTAAATGCATTTAAGATAATTACGTGTAATTTAATGTTTTTTTAATATTTTTTTTTATGTTTTGAGTTACACGGTGTTGGATAAATGTAGCCATGTTGCATTATTTAAATACACTCTGAATTTCAGGTTTATCCCCGAATCACCAAGATGGCTCCTCAGCCAAAACAAGAGAAACGAAGCAATGGAGATCACTAAAGCAATAGCCAAAGAGAACAAAAAGACACTGTCCAAGATTATTGAGGTACAGAGTTTACACAGTGATGATGAGCATAAAATATGGCCAAATGTCTCTTAAACGTCCAATTTCATCCATCAGACACTGACTGACGAAAACACAGACTCCATCTCGACTGCATCTTTCATGGACCTGTTCAAGACTTCCAAACTGAGAAAATTCACATTCATTCTAAGCTTCAACTGGTACGTCAGAACCAAAACACCGTGTTAAAGGGATAGTTCACCCAAAAATGAAAATTCTGTCATTAATTACTCACCTTCATGTCGTTTCAAACCCGTAAGACCTCCGTTCATCTTCGGAACACAAATTAAGATATTTTTGATGGAATCTGAGAGCTGTCATACCCTGCATAGACCGCAACACAACTGAAATGTTCCCAAGTTCAGAAATGTAGCAAGGAGATCTGTAAAATAATCCATGTGACATCAGTGGTTCATCCGCAATTATACGAAGCTACGAAAATACTTTTTGTGCGCAAAAGAAAAAAAATAACGACTTTATTCAACAATTCATCTCCTCCGCATCACCCTGGTGCCATTTTGGAGAATATCCGCTGGACGTAAACA
>NW_015662163.1:3146047-3146305 GCF_001515625.1 Sinocyclocheilus rhinocerous
TACGCAGTTTCCGTTCAGATCAAATCACAACAACATAGGAAACAGATCCGGCGTGACGCAGCTGACACAGAACAGCATACGTTGTTTACGTCCAGCGGATATTCTCAAAAATGGCACTACAGGGTGATGCGGAGGAGACGAATTGTTGAATAAAGTCGTTACTTTTTGTGTGCAAAAGAAAAAAAATATTTTCGTAGCTTCGTATAATTGCGGATGAACCCCTGATGTCACATGGATTATTTTACCGATCTCCTTGCT
>NW_015662163.1:3146757-3148259 GCF_001515625.1 Sinocyclocheilus rhinocerous
GCACAAAAAGTATTCTCGTAGCTTCGTAATATTATGGTTGAACCCCTGATGTCACATGGATTATTTTACCGATCGCCTTGCTATGTTTCTGAACTTGGGAACATTTCAGTTGTGTTGCTGTCTATGGGAGGGTCAGACAGCTCTCAGATTCCATCAAAGATATCTTAATTTGTGTTCCGAAGATGAACGAAGGTCTTACGGGTTTGAAACGACATGAGGGTGAGTAATTAATGACAGAATTTTTGGGTGAACTAACCCTTTAAGTGCAGTGAACATCCATCTGTAATCTGTCCATTGTGTCGCCAGGTTCACCAGTGCTGTGGTTTACCAGGGTCTCATTATGAGGCTGGGAATCCTCGGAGGAAACGTGTATGTGGACTTCCTCATATCTGGAATCGTGGAATTGCCAGCAGCTTTCCTCATTCTCCTCACTATTGAGCGGATTGGACGCCGGCTTCCTTTTGCAGCTGCGAATATCGTGGCAGGAGCGGCCTGCTTAATCACAGCGTTCATCCCCGACAGTGGGTTACCATTTGGAGTTATAATTCAATTTGACTGAAAACAGGTGGTTATATGTACATTTACTTTAAATTTAGTATCTTCCACAGGTATGTTCTGGTTAAAAAGTGCTGTTGCTTGTGTTGGACGGCTGGGCATCACTATGGCTTTTGAAATGGTAGTGTTTGTGAATACTGAACTATATCCCACCATTATCAGGTAAGTTATAATGCAAAGAGACATCGTACTATATGTAAATGATTATTTTTGGACATGTTGGTCAGTAATACTATCTGATGTTTTTTGGCTCAGAAATCTGGGTGTTTCGGTCTGTTCCACACTGTGTGACATTGGCGGGATTGTAGCACCGTTCCTGCTCTACAGGCTTGCTGTCATCTGGCTAGAACTACCTCTCATTATTTTCGGTATAAATTTTGCGTACAGTCGAACTGAGTTGTTTGTGTTGTTAGGTAGTCCACCAAACATAAATAATCAACCTCAAGATGCAGGAAAATTACATTCTGGCAGCTGACTGGCACCAAACGAACAGTCTTAAGCACACATAAATAAATATATTTCAAAATTATTACAAAAATAAATACATTATATTTAATATATTAATATAAATGTATAAATTTTTATATATCTGAGATTTTTATGCTGAAAAGATTTTGCACAGGTAAAATACAAAATATTTTTTAAACGTGTATATATGTGTAGGTGTGTGTGTGTGTGTATATATATATATATATAATGCCGTGAAAAGGTTTTTTGACCCCTTCCTGTTTTTTTTATTTTTTTGCATATTTGTCACACTCAGAAAAGATTCAGATCATCAAACAAATTTTAATATTACACAAAGATAATGCAAGTAAATACAAAATGCAGTTTTTAAATGTTGATTTCATTTATTAAGGGAAAAAAGCTGTCCAAACCAACCTGGCCCTACGTGAAAAATGAATTGCCCCCGCCTGTTAAATCATGAAAGAACTGTGATTAACCAC
>NW_015662163.1:3148298-3172119 GCF_001515625.1 Sinocyclocheilus rhinocerous
CGACTCATCCAGGAGGTCATAAAAGAACCCAGAACAACATCTAAAGAACTGCAGGCCTCACTTGCCTCAATTAAGGTCAGTTGAGCTCTTGGAGGAAGAGAGATTGAAGAGTTGAACTCTTTGGAAGGTGTGTGTCCCGTGACATCTGGCGTAAAACCAACACAGCATTTCATAAAAAGAACATCATGTAACCATGAATTCTGCGCTCTATCAGAAAATCCTGATGGAGAATGTCCGGCCGTCAGTTTGTGACCTCAAGCTCAAGCGCTCTTGGGTTATGCAGCAGGACAATGATCCCAAACACACCAGCAAGTCCACCTCTGTATGGCTCAAGAAAAACAAAATGAAGGTTTTGGAGTGGCCAACTCCAAGTCTGGACTTAAATCCGATTGAGATGCTGTGGAATGACCTTAAACAGTCCATTTAAAATTTTATATATATTAGTATTATATAATAATCTGTGTTTTATGTTACTTAAAAAAATTCGAAAAGGCATACTAAAATACAATATCTTTATATTTTTAAAAGCATGTATTTATAGCCTATGGTAAATGCACTATAATGTTACAAAATGATTTAATTTATAATATTAAATCTGTAATGTGTTACTTGTTTAAAAAGTTACTTGTTAAAAAAAATTGTCAGCTAAAATGGCCACTGGCAAAGCAAAGTATGTATTAATGTATGGATATATTTATACTAGATGTACACTATTTACTTATTTATGTTTTTGCCTCCTAAATGGTGTAGTTATAGCATCTACCACCAGGGGCTAGCATGGTAATGCTATCCAAACAAACCTTGAGCCATCGGATAAACATTTCTACATGGATTCCAGTCAAATTCAGTTGAAGTTTTGCTTCGTTTATTCCAAAGTATACTGTATATTATTGCAGCATCTGAAACCTGCTCCCCTCTGCACACTATACAGAAACTAATATTAAAAAGGTTTTCCTTTGGTCATGTCCAAGCTTGACTTTCACTGGTGCCCCTCAAAAATAAACAAACAGATGTCACCCTTGGCCATGATATTGTGACGTTGAGTATGTTCTAGTTGCAGTGTGAGGCTGTTGAAGTGAACGCTCTCTCTCACAGGTGCTCTTGCGTTTGTGGCCGGTGGACTAGTTCTGCTGTTACCTGAAACCAAAGGTGTGCCTCTTCCAGAAACCATTGATGACATCGAATGTCCAAACAGGTGAGGTTTGACTCCCTGCACATGTACGCCATGGTAACCTTTGTCACCTTAAACGTTTCTTCACAAATGTGAACTGTACATGCAGAAACAAAGAAAACCAGCTGAAGAGTCAACAGCTAGAGAATTTGTTGCCCTCTGATGTGACATCGAACAAAGACGTTACAGCCGTCTGATTGAGCTGAGACAGAAAACATCAACCTCTTTAACTTTATTATTAAGTGATGTTACTTATCCCTTCTCTTTTGAGGATTTAATCAAAATATACTAACTGAAATCAGTTTCTCAATGATCAACAAGTTTTGCTTCATGGGTAATCAAGCAAAAAAAAAAAAAAAGTTCAAAGGACCATTAATTGTTCCGAGCTGTAATTATTGTTCTCAGACGTTACTAGTTACTGTATTTGTTTTCTCTCTTAGTTGTTTTAATTTTACATTTTTAAAATACATTTTTTGACCAAAATGTTTATTTAAATTTTTTTTAAATAACTCCGTAAAATATCTACAGTATGTACGTTTTAAAATGTTGGCTTAAATTATTCATGCTAATAGTAAATGTTATTGTACTTATTTGTTCTGTCACTTATTAGGGTTTGAACATTGCATTGACACTGTAACAGCAAAATAAAGAGAAATAAAGAGACTTTCTCGAAAGATGTTTACCGCCCCTTTAATGTAGGAAAACATTTTTATATTAGATCTGATTACATTTTAAGGTCTTTGAAGAGTTCTGTAATAAAACATGATCACTTGGAATTGGCTCAAATCGGAACACATCTGGATTGTGCATATAACTGTACAGACTTAACAGTGGGCTGAACTTCTGAGCAGGGTGTGTTACTTAACCTCAAAACAGCTTATGAATCAATAACATATTCGTTATTACATTCTTAGTTATACACTTAAATTTGCTTATGTTTCGACTAATCCATTCTCAGTTTTCTTTCATGCTGCGTTCTATCCAGTTGACAAACTTGGAGACGCGGGTGTACACTCCAGGTTTCATGGCATTAGCACAGCCAAGACCCCATGACGTCACTCCCTGAAGGACGAAGGTGTTCTGTGAGTAGCAGACAAGAGGCCCACCGCTGTCACCCTAAATGAGTGTGAGGAACAGGTCGCAATTTAGGTTGTTATTCACTTAAAATCTGTCACTCTGCTCAGTCTGCTGTAGATCTTAACCTGTATATTTTTTCACAAATTAGATTTGAGTAAATGATTGTAGTGTAATATTCTTTTTTGGGGGTAAATCATTCATTTAGTTTACATCAATGGCTCTGTTCCAATCCTCAAGCATCCCACACAAATAGCGCTCCTCACATGAAGTACTTGAGACTCAAAACCCTAATATTGCCATAGTCAGATATTAGCAGTGTTGGGGAAAGTTATTTTTAAAAGTAATGCATGATTACAGTATTGCGTTACTCTATTAAAAAAAAAAAGTTACTAATTACATTACCTAGTTACTTTTAATGTAATGTGTTACGGTACTTTTGCATTACTTTTTCGTAATAACTCACGTTATTTCCCCAGCACTGGATATTAGTATGCTGCTAAGCTAACGATTCTACACTAAAAAGTGCACAAAATTCATAGCATATGCAAACATTTGGTTATATTTCGTATCGAATGGAACTATTTAGTACCGAATAGATTGCTTTATCAGTTACAAATGTATGCAATTCCTCCTTGTAATTTGACCAAGTGAGGCACTTTGTAAGGCTACTTATATTCGTATTCATGATTATGCCTAAAAACGCTGTCTAGGTAGGCAGCTCACTAGGATTTGGAATTGAGCAAATTAAGTCACTGAATCTAGAAGAACCTAAATAGGTCTCTTACCTGACAACTGTCCGTTCCACCACCTATGTTTCCTGCACACATCTCATGCTCCTTCACACGGCCGTTCAAAAATGATGCACTGTTGCAGACTTTGTTCTCAATTACAGGGAAGCCGGTTTCTTTCAGGAAACCTTCTCCACCAGTTCCTAGGAAATAGAAAGGCTTGAAGATATGAAATCTTTTATTATAATAAATAATAGACTTTTTATGTTAAAAATGCATTTAAACCGTAAAGATAAATCATCCATTTAGCTGTATGTACTTATTAAAGTAACCTACCCTGTGTCTCGCCCCAGCCTGTTACATAACATTCAGTATTGCTTGGCACAATGTAGTCCGTTTCTGGTAGGCAAGCAGGCATTACCTTATCGTTTAATAATGCAGGCCTAAAATCGGATACAGTCATGAGTTTGTTGTCTTAATGTCATTATAAGTAAAATTAGGTTGCTATATTAGACTAGACTACAGCTTCAAAAGTCAGTCAGTGCTGGGGAATTTTTTAGTGTTGGGGTATTAAACTTCTAAAATATTACAGACTTCACCAGATTTACAGTGTGTTATTTGATTTGCAGTGGCAATGCAACAGGAGACTAACCTGTCCAACTTGAGAAGAGCGATGTCAGTTCCAGCTGGTCCCTTAATAATCTTAGAAACGTCTCGCTCCTGTTTTGATGCTTCAGTTGCACGCTCTGTGTGGATTCCAAGCACGATCTTGTAGGCAGATGGACTCTCAGACCTGCATAATCGTACGATCACATTTAACTGTATGAAGAACCCATTAAGAGTTGGTTTTTATTCCATGTCTGTTTGGAGCTTTAAGGTCACATATGCTAGTGCAGTGCATGGTTGTCAACTCCAGTTTAGAAGTCCACAGACAAATGAAATGTACAGGGTTGTGGATTCCCAGAAGCAGAGCAAGAACCACTGCACTTTTGTACTCCTAAATATTGACCAAATTCACTTTTTGCGCCTTCAAATTAAAGTCACTTACCTCTCTAGGCAGTGAGCTGCAGTTAGGACCCACTGGGCATCAATTAGCGTTCCACCACAGAAATGAATTTTGCTTCTGGTATGGCAGAAAATGATTGTTAATAACTACAATATAATTTCTGCCTAGTACAGGGGTAGAGAAAGGTAGCTTATTTGTGTACCTGGTCCTAAGACTGATCTGCCAAGGCCACGAGTGTGCTTTGGAAATACATCCCCCAACAATCCTCCCAAAGCACCGCTTGGGTTTTACTGCTGGTTGTCCGCATTTCAAGCCATCTGGTTAGAAAGTAATATGCATGTCATGTATCTTTTACATAGCAATCATTTTTGTATTTAAGCCCCAGTATCAGCAATTAGCATCCAGGAATTTATTTTGCCTTTGGAGTTAAACATTTCCAAAAGGAATATCAAGAATTGTTACCGCAGTCTGGGATCTGACAGTAATCCCACTTCTTATTTCGATCTGTTGTATAGCACCAAGGTCCATTCACATCATTGTCTGGGTTTCTGCATTGCTAACAAAGCAGCCAAGTAAACACTATTAAAATTTTAGTCATCGCCCTCAAAAATGTCTAAAATTCTGCATAGACTTACATTCGACTCTAGACCCTTGTCTGGATGGGTTTCAGGGGTAAAACTGGCATGCTGATGGGGGGTCATAGAACTCCATGCTTGGCAGGTCACTCCCGTTATAGTATTGGATGTGGGACCCTGGTAACTTGCTCCATTTCCAACCTTACAATCTTGCAAAAAGAATCCAAGCACATTGTAAGTCACACCCTCCCTTAGACAGTACTATGGCACACTTGACCTTTGATATAATCTGTTAGCTTGTAGATGGATAAACCTGTTTCCTCAGAAGTGTCTGTTGGGACTAGTTTTGTTGGATTGATAGGGGGTTCCTGTGTGTTGGGCTTGTTGTCACACCGCTCAATGTTGCAGTACTCCCACCGAACTGAGGGATCTGTGGTGTAACACCAAGGGGCTCGGTCACCATCTGGGTTTCTGCACAGGTTCCTCCTCAGATCTCTGCATGATGGGCGAAATCATGACAGCAGCCAGAGGAGAAATGAGTGGAGCTAAAGGTTGCAACTGTTCAAGATGATGGAATTCAGTATAGCATCTTACGCTTTTGGGAAATTCTGAGGTGTTTTGGAATGTCGATGAGGTTCCATGGATGTCCAGAACTGGCATTTCTTTCCACTGACAGTCTCTGACATGGCACCACGGTAGGAGCTTCCATCACCTTCATAACATTCCTCACCCACAGGGATCACCGGCTCCTCTGCAAATCACATATTTAGGTTATAGTACATGGCTCTTTTACCAGTTCTTAGGAAAATAATGAAGAAAAGACACCAAAATCTACATTTAATGAGATATGGTTTTGTAATGGCTCCTTCAACACAGACCAGGTCTAAGCTGATCTCCACAGCTAGGTACACTGCAGTACTCCCAGCGGGTCTCGGGATCTGTGGTGTAACACCATGGACTTCTTTCATTATCAGGGTTTCTGCAGTAGTTCTTATCAAGACCTCTAGGATGGAAACAAATTTTAGTGGCATTCGGGAGCAAGACAAATGTAATCGTTTTACACTGAAGGAGCCTGTTTCTTTGGTTCTTCAACTGTGTCAAACCCTGCTCCTAAAGGGTCCTGTCCTGCAGAGTTTAGCTTCAAGACACTTGCCTGGATATTTCTAGTAATCCTGAAGACTGATAAACTGGTTCAGGCTAAAATTGGGTGGGAGCTAAACTCTGCAGGATAGTGGCCTTTCAGGAGCAGAAATGGACACTCCTGTTCTAGTTCAAGTGGGCCTTGTCCTGCAGAGTTCAGTTCTGACCCTGCTCCAACACCTGCCTGTAATTTTCAAGTAATCCAGAACACCTTGATTAGTTACTTGGCACAAAGGTGGTCCTCCACGTGTAGGGTTTGAAACCTTAAACAAAACCTCAGCGTCCCTCAAGGCCATCATGTTGATGCTTACTTGCATGGGTAGTTCTCTGAAGTTTTAGAATGCTTGTGGGGAATTTGGGATGACCATTCCTGGCAAGTTTTTCCTGAGACTGTCACCGCAATGGTGCCCCTGTAAGAGCTACCTTCTCCATTTGCACAGGTAAGCTCCGGTACAATTGTGGGTGGTTCAGTTGCTACAAGAAAACAATGACCAGTTAATGATGAACTAATCACTTGTGTTTCGGGTTGACAAGAACATTGCTTACTGCATCGAGGAATGTTGCAAGATTCCCAGCGTTTAGATGGACTAGTGGTAAAACACCAGGGCTTGGGCTCTCCATCGGGGTTCCTGCAATAGTTCTCTTCCAAGTACTTATCAGGAAGGCTACAAACGACAGACCACAGTCAAAGTATGCACAAAATAGACCACATCCCATTTGTGCTATAAAGGATAATGTCTCACGCTGAAGGGATGTAACCATGGTTCTGGGGTTTCTGAGAGTCCCAGCGTTGGCAGGTAAATCCACTCGCAGTGGTGGAGATCTTGCCTCTGTAGTTTTCTCCACTGCACTGCATACATTCCTCTGCAGATATTCAAGAGCAGATTCAAGGGACAAATTCTAAACTGTTTTTGCACCCTTGTACAAAGTTGCAATACTGTAAATTTATCTGTAAAGATGTTCACAGGATATAGTTGAATAAACGAAAAAGTGTCAGTGACACCAGTAATGCCCTGCCTCCTTCAGAGTGCTCACTTTCAATGCTCTTCAGAGTGAGCAGGGCATAGTGAGGATAATTTCTGCATGAGATTCGCCCATCAGTATGATATTCCACCACTATTTAGCAGTTTGTTCGCTAATAGTACCTGTGCAGTCTTGGATATCGCAGTGCTCCCATCGTTTCTCTGGATCTGTGGTGTAGCACCAGGGCCCCCCTTTATCTCCATCCGGGTTTCGACAAAGGTTGGACTCCAAGTCAGCTTTTGGATGTGTCTTTGGCGTTATGCTGTGGGAAGTTGGGGTTAATTAGATGACCACTGTAGTTTTTGTATTTCCTATAGCTGTTTTCTCTTTTGCAGCATCATGCATGAAAAAGTCAAATTAAGACATATACTTTGTCACATGGGGGAAAGTTCCCTCCCATCGCTGACATGTTTTTCCTGATTTTGTCTTGGATTTTGTCCCTCTGTAGTCAGTGCCAATGCCATTCACGCATTCCAGTAAGTACTCTGTAAGAAGGAATTCAATGCAATCATTACAACATACTTAAAAAAAACACATTCATTGTATTCTAAGCTAATACGCTCTTTTCATTTACTAATGACATCCACAACTAGGTACACTGCAGTACTCCCAGCGGGTCTCAGGATCTGTGGTGTAACACCATGGACTTCTTTCATTATCAGGGTTTCTGCAGTAGTTCTTATCAAGACCTCTAGGATGGAAACAAATTTTAGTGGCATTCGGGAGCAAGACAAATGTAATCGTTTTACACTGAAGGAGCCTGTTTCTTTGGTTCTTCAACTGTGTCAAACCCTGCTCCTAAAGGGTCCTGTCCTGCAGAGTTTAGCTTCAAGACACTTGCCTGGATATTTCTAGTAATCCTGAAGACTGATAAACTGGTTCAGGCTAAAATTGGGTGGGAGCTAAACTCTGCAGGATAGTGGCCTTTCAGGAGCAGAAATGGACACTCCTGTTCTAGTTCAAGTGGGCCTTGTCCTGCAGAGTTCAGTTCTGACCCTGCTCCAACACCTGCCTGTAATTTTCAAGTAATCCAGAACACCTTGATTAGTTACTTGGCACAAAGGTGGTCCTCCACGTGTAGGGTTTGAAACCTTAAACAAAACCTCAGCGTCCCTCAAGGCCATCATGTTGATGCTTACTTGCATGGGTAGTTCTCTGAAGTTTTAGAATGCTTGTGGGGAATTTGGGATGACCATTCCTGGCAAGTTTTTCCTGAGACTGTCACCGCAATGGTGCCCCTGTAAGAGCTACCTTCTCCATTTGCACAGGTAAGCTCCGGTACAATTGTGGGTGGTTCAGTTGCTACAAGAAAACAATGACCAGTTAATGATGAACTAATCACTTGTGTTTCGGGTTGACAAGAACATTGCTTACTGCATCGAGGAATGTTGCAAGATTCCCAGCGTTTAGATGGACTAGTGGTAAAACACCAGGGCTTGGGCTCTCCATCGGGGTTCCTGCAATAGTTCTCTTCCAAGTACTTATCAGGAAGGCTACAAACGACAGACCACAGTCAAAGTATGCACAAAATAGACCACATCCCATTTGTGCTATAAAGGATAATGTCTCACGCTGAAGGGATGTAACCATGGTTCTGGGGTTTCTGAGAGTCCCAGCGTTGGCAGGTAAATCCACTAGCAGTGGTGGAGATCTTGCCTCTGTAGTTTTCTCCACTGCACTGCATACATTCCTCTGCAAATATTTAAGAGCAGATTCAAGGGTGAATCCCAAATTGTGCTTTTGCACCCTTGTACTTACCTTAAAAGTGTTGCTCTGAATGAAAGTGAGCAACTAAATCCCTTTATGAAAGGCTTATCCACCAAGTCGTTAGTGAAAGGACATTTCAAAGAAATAATTTTCTTGTTTATGATCACATGATTGTGGATAGCACATCTCGTTTCATTTTAATACCGGAGATGATTATTATTGTTGTGATTACCAGGGAATTAAATTCAGGTTCTTTATTTTTTATTTTTTAACCAAGCACTGCATAAAGGAGAAAAGAGAAAGTGGGAGTGCTTCCTTCAGAGTGCTCACTTTCAATGCTCTTCAGAGTGAGCAGGCTAGTTAGAATAACTTTTGCATGAGATTTGCCCATCAGTATGATATCCCACCACTATTTAGCAGTTTGTTCACTAAATGTACCTGTGCAATCTTGGATATTGCAGTTCTCCCATCGTTTCCCTGGATCTGTGGTATAGCACCAGGGACCCCCTTGATCTCCATCTGGGTTTCGGCAAAAGTTTGACTCCAAGTCAGCTTTTGGATGTGTCTTTGGGGTTATGCTGTGGAAAGTTACATTAATTAGCTGCTCACTGTAGTTTTTATATTTCCTGTAGCTGTTTTCTCTTTTATTGCATTATGAATGAAAAAGTCAAATTAAGAGATATACTTTGGCACATGGGGGAAAGTTCCTTCCCATCGCTGACATGTTTTTCCTGATTTTGCCTTGGATTTTGTCCCTCTGTAGTCCATGCCAATACCATTCACGCATTCCAGTAAGTACTCTGTAAGAAGGAATTCAGTGCATTCATTACAACATTAAAAACACATTCATTGTGTTTTAAGCTAGTATGCTCATTTCATTTACTAATGACATTGATATATGATATATGTTCGTATGATAATGTGGCAGTTTTCTTATTGGTAGTTACTGTACATTCTTATGGCCCGCTAGGGCAGTGGTTCTCAAAAGGTTTGTCTGTGACACAAAAACAGATCTCCTGTATCTTCCTGTATCAATTAATGTCAATATAAGAGTGAAAAAAAGTGAAACGCACTCAGTATTTTGGCCCAATGTTTCATCTTCCATATGATAGCCAAGCGTTAACATTATAAATCACACTTCTGCTGTTTATGGATCTATTTTTGTTGTGTTAGTCTCGTTAGATGGTCTTATGCAGTTTGACAATATCAATAACTGTTGTTTTTTAAGCATAATTTTGGTAGTGTGTTGGATCACTACAGGATTTTAAATGTAAAATCTTGATCCTGAAGCACCAGCTGAAAACCACTGATCTACAGAATGTTTAATATGGCCCGCTAGGGCAGTGGTTCTCAAAAGGTTTGTCTGTGACACAAAAACAGATCTCCTGTATCTTCCTGTATCAATTAATGTCAATATAAGAGTGAAAAAAAGTGAAACACACTCAGTATTTTGGCCCAATGTTTCATCTTCCATATGATAGCTAAGCGTTAACATTATAAATCACACTTCTGCTGTTTATGGATCTATTTTTGTTGTGTTAGTCTAGTTAGATGGTCTTATGCAGTTTGACAATATCAATAACTGTTGTTTTTTAAGCATAATTTTGGTAGTGTGTTGGATCACTACAGGATTTTAAATGTAAAATCTTGATCCTGAAGCACCAGCTGAAAACCACTGATCTACAGAATGTTTAAGACAACATCCATCAGGAATATTTCAAGCCACCCAAAATTGAAACATTTCATTGTTTAACCTAGACAGTACTTCGTTTGCACTTCAAAATTCAAAAGCAACCCCTCACTGGACGATAGATTTTTAGATAATCCTCTTCACTTTGTTTACTTACATGGACCAAACTACACTTTGATAAATCTGGATTATATATTAACTCAGGTAGACTTTTGAAAAAGCATTGCAGGTTTCTTAAAATTCGTAATGTACTTAAAGCGGATTTAAAAGGTAGTAATGCATGCTGACATGATTTTAGGGGGTCCTTCATAACATCATCTGTTATTAAACCTTCAAATCTGTAAAGTGATAAAATAGACTGGGCTATAAAATCTTACCCTTTTTCTCATAGAGGGCAACATTCATTCTTCGCAGTATTAGATCAGTTTTCGAGTTGGCAGGTAATGTTACACAATCCTGATCTTTTTCGTGGTATAAAAAGGACCTGCAAAGCACATATACACAAATGCATACACATATATTTAATCATTATAGATTGGAATAAAGCCTCGCTTGTTGACATTAGATCAGTCTAGTACCGCAGAATATGTTTTGAGAGTTTTGTTATGGTCTGACTTGCACCTGCATGTAAAAGAAGTCTCTTTGTTACACTTGACGGCACAATCTTCCACCGTTTTTGCAGTGTATTGACTTTTAGGTAATTTCACTATCCAGGCCCCATCTGTTTTTATATATGCTTCCAAAACATCTGCAGAATGAGAAAAGATGGGGAAAAGGATCAACTGAGTTTCAAGTCACAAACACATGATTTATTAGTATTGATGAACTTCTAAAATATAAAGATTTCAAACTAGATCAACAGAACTCTTTGTGTGAAAGCATAAACTGAACACATTTGCAGATGAGCAGATCTTCTTACCTGTGCTTTGGCTGTGGCACCTGAGGAAATCTGAAGGGAATTAAAATGATCATATCAATCATATACAAATAAATGCTATTAATTATAGGTTTTAGTCGGTTCATTTTATTATTTATAGCATAGAAGAAATAGTCTTATAATTAAGCGCTATAAATAAATATCTGTTGGCTTACCTGTAAAAAGGAAGAGACCAACTAAAAGAACTGCTTTGTGAATCTCCATGTCGGAGAATTGACAGGCAGGGACTTTGAGAGGTTTTCAATCTTTTAAGCATATCAGTCCAACAAACATCATAGGGCCGTCACTCATCAGTCAATCATTGTCCTAACAAGGACATGGACCAGGTCAAGATGTGTTTGTCGATCAGTGTGTTGTTTGAACCCACCATTACTCTTTCTGATCACATGATTTATCAGAGCTGGACTTTTTATTTGATCAACATCACTGGTTGTACTTGACATTAAGATAGTTTGGTACTAAAAAAATGCATTAAAAAACAATGAGATATAGAGATAAAAGGACAGGCAGATAAAGTCTTTAATTATTAGGCCACTGATTAAACAAACTGCTCGTTCTTGAGACCCAGAAAACTCAATCGTGTATTTAATTTAGCATTTAAAAAAAATACAATTATGTATATATTCAATCCTTTTAAAAAGTATATTCTCATCAATATCACAAATCAACAAGTTAATTATCAACTGAGAAAACAGGAGCCGTCCTACGCTAACTCAATACACAAACAGAACAGCCTAATTTTGCAATTGTGAACACTGAGCCAAGCAACCATGAAGAAAAACTAGTGCGATCGAGATTTGAGCTGAAGGGAAAATGGAGCAATTGACACCAACATAAGCAAATAGTGTAATAGGACAAAACACTAGTTACGCTTGTTTTCCTCACTCTACCCCCATTCAGAAAAACAGTAGAAAGCAATCAAGGTTTGGCGTTTCAATCTGGTATCAGCGTCCACTGTTTACAGTTACTATAACTACTCCAGTTGAAGCTGTTGGCTGTGGGGTGTGCATTGCTGTACAAATCTACGCATGTGTACACTTACTTTAATCAGATTAAAGGATTGATCAAGGTAAGTTGTAGTTTTGTTGACTTTAAATTGCAGATTAGATTGCATTATTCATTTTGTTATTTCAGTTTTGTTGTATTCAGTTGTTCAAGGCTGTGACATCTTAAGATTTGTTAGGGTTATATTGATTTCACTTAGATTTTTGTTTGTCCCTAACTACTGCTGTAATGATAACTGATAGAGATTTCATAACAACAATCAAACAAAAACCTCTTCCCCCAAAGTTCTACAGTCAAACTTGAGGGCAATGTCTGCAGAAATACCCACAAACCGAACTGCGGTAGAAACCCGTTTGAGACTATTTGGGGACCCTTCAATCTGTCTGCTCTGTTGTCCAGCATCATGAGAGAAACCAGCCGAGCTGCCAGCTACATCAAATGAGTGAATCTGAACCCGGTTTCCCATCTCAGTCTGTGAATCAGGAGACGCTTGAAGAACAGCAGAGATCTGAAATGGGCAGAGCCACCTGCCAACCTGCCCAACATATGTCTCAAAGATCCCATCAGGAGGTTAGTCTCGAGATTTTGCTTTTTTTTGTACATTTGTTGTTTATTAGTTAGTGAGCATGATTAATGCTGAATGTGTCCTTTAGAATCGTCAGTATTCCTCAATACCACCTTTAGATGGTGTTGTTATTAGTTTGTTAGTTGTTTATTAGTGTTTTGGTTTATTAGCTCTCTTTTTTAATTATGAGTATGTTGGCTACCATAGCAATAAACTTTAGATGAAACATGTATGCAAAATAAATGCGAAAATGTTGGGGTAGTTGGATGGGAAGTGGGGTGTTGTCTGCTGTTACACTCTTAAAAATAAAAGTGCTTCACGATGCCATAGAAGAACATTTTTTGTGGTTCCATAAAGAACCTTTAACATCTGAAGAACCTTTCTGTTTCACAAAAGGTTCTTTGTGGCGAAAGAAGGTTCTTCAGATTATAAAAAGGTAAGAAAGAGATGGTTCTTTAAAGAACCTTTGACTGAATGGTTCTTTGTGGAACCAAAAATGGTTCTTCTATGGCATCGCTGTGAAGAACCTTTTAAGCACCTTTATTTTTAAGAGTGTATGTTGCCACAAATGTAAAATTAAACTTTTACTCTAGCTGTTTTGTGCTCATCTGCTTCTCCCTTTTGCTCTTTTCAATCTATATAGACTAATACAATCAGATAAAACAATGATTTCTCAAATATTTTTTGCAATATACACTGATAAATTTAACATTACTCAAATGAGATGACTGGATGCTTTCAACTTATTTCCTATGGAACTGTCACCAACTGAATTGCCATGATCAAACCATTTAAAATACAGTGAATTAAGCAACAAACTCGATCATATTGCACAATATTTCCATATAACTTTGAGGTTCAGCTCGTATTAATGGAGTGTTTCACTAGTTAGCAGTAAGTTACCTCACCTGAATATGTTCATAGTTTTTTGTTGGATGTTTCGACGTGGAAAGCAGTTATCTTCGGAATGGAAATTTGGATATTTGTAAAAAAAAAAATCACACTTTTTGTGCTTATTTATTTCAGTTAATGTCATAAAACTAGCGAGCTATGCCGGTAGTAGTATCGTACGGGACTAGTTTTCCAGGGGGTCATTAGAGAAATTTGTGTTTCACAGACATATTTGTGATTTGAATCCCGTCCTAATCTGCCAAGTCTATGTTTTTCTCACACAGCCTCTGTAATTAATCCAGAGCAATTTAGCTACTGTTTGTGGTATAGTTAGATGGGGGAAAGAAGTGTCATCTGCTGTTATGTCTGCACCAATCTCAAAATCAAACCTACGCCATAGCTGTTAGCTAATATAGATGTAGAAGTAACCTTTCTTTTTTTTTTTTTTCTCGATACAAATTTTGATTTTTACATCTGATCATATCACTTTCCGGACAGAATCCAGGCCAAAATGACAAAATTATCCTTCAGCTTCAAGTGAAGCAGTTGCAGAGGGTTTTACAGGAACAGAATGCATTGCTCTCTCTTATCAGTCCAGGTACGTTAGGAGAAACTCTTACATAATAAGGTTAATTAAAGGTAAAGTTATGATGGTTATGTTATTGAGAAAAGCATCATTTCAATTTTTCAATTCTAAAATGTTGTAGTTCTCATTCAAATTATATTTACAAGAAGATATGCAAATGACAGTTTTAATCTGTGATTAGATCTGTGTCATGAGCATTACTCTTTTTTTAGTTTTACCCACCATCACTACAAATGCAGTGTATTTTACACTGTATGGTAAATGCACCACTCTTTTTCTTCATTACAGAACTTTCTCTTTCAGGACAGATTTTATCTCCCGCTTTCTTAGCGCACTGGCAAGTCCAGACACCTCTGAGCTTTTCAGAAGCTGATCCCTTCAACTCTACTGGGAATTTAGATGCCTTCAAGATAGGCTCATTCAAAGCCACATATTCTGGTGCAATTAAGAATGAGTCAGAGACTCTGGCAACTAGTAACACCAATGGTAAGAATCAAGAAGTCCCTTATCTTTATGCTCTTTAGAAAAATTTATTTTTATAATAGTGTGGGAATAAAATTCAATTTGAGATACCATGTTCTCTACATATCAATAGTCCAATCATAATTATACATGCGAAAAAAAATTTAACATGAAATTTTGCACATTTCATCCTCTGTGCCTGACAGAGAAGTTTCTTAAATCATACGTTTCCAGTTTCCAGACTACAAATCATGAGTCACATTTACAAATCTACATCAGAAAGTCTAATATAAGCAAGACACGTAAACAGGAGGTGAATTAAAAATGAATTGACATGCTGCAGTGTGACATGCTACTTCATCTAAAACTACTTTTTAAAAGCATATAGCTAATTGTTTTGACATTTTTATGCATTGGACTATTTGTACATCTGTCACACCGCAGGGCCATTTAAAATGAACTAGAATGCAGAAAACAAATGTGATTTTAAAATGGTCACAGTGCCTAAAACATACACTTCTGCAATTTATACATTCCTAAAAATTTTAACCTAAAATCCAGACTTTTTTTTTTTTTTTTAAAAGATACATTTTAAAAATAAATAAATCTTAGACATGATACTGTATGTGTCAACTATCCATTTACTATTCAAAATGTTTAAGCAAAATGCAATTGCAAGAAACCAATTTCAACATCCTTTTCAAAGCATCTTGTTTTTTACTTAGTTCAGTCATCTGCAGTATCTTCTGAACTTTCCAGTTGCTCCTCCTCCAGCAGGAAGGGAAGATATATTGATATGTACAGCTTCTTAAATTTACTGCTGCTCAGGCAGTACAGGATCGGATTCAGCAGACAGTTCAGATAAGAGAGACAAACAAGCCCATCGTATAGTTTAACGACAGTAACTTTTTCCTCTTTCATCACGAGCCCACTGATCTTTAGTTGCACCGCTCTTGTAAAGGCATATGGCAAGAAGCAGACAGCAAAGATGAGAACCACCGAAGTGACGAGGAACATCACTCTCCAGAGTTTAGTCTTGTCGCCCACCGACTTCTGTTTGAGTCTTTTGATAATCCGTATAGAGCAGTACACAAGAACAAAAAAGGGGATGAAAATCTGAGTTAAAAACACAATTTCCCTCAGTAGAACAATGGGGCTGAGTGTCTCATCTTTTTCACTGCTGTTGCATCTGATAAAACTTTGCAACATGGCCGGAATGGTCAAAATTCCCAGCAGCACCCAGATGAATACAGAAATCTGAGGCGATCGTTTCAAAATCCTCAGAACTTTCCTCTTCCCAGGATGGACCACGCTAATATATCGATAAATGGAGATGACCGTCAGGAAGGCGATGCTGGCTCCTCGGTTGAGAAACTGCAGAAAGAGCTGTACTTTGCACACTACTTTCTGTTCACTGCATTGCTGAAAGTTATACGCCTTTACGGGCAATCCAATCAGCAACAAAATATTAGCCAGGGCCAGATTGAACAGGAAAATGTTAATGGTCTTAGATTTCCAGAATTTGAGCTTAAAGATTAAGAGATGGATAACTGTAATGTTCAGCAGGAGACCCAAGATAAACTCCAGCACTACCACAGAAGTGTAGAAAATATACAGCGCTCGACGTTCTCCTGAGAGTTTGTGTCGATGTTGTCCTGTATGGAGTTGTCCATATTCTCCAAATTTTGATTCCGGGTCCAAAGTGATTTCTAATGTAAGTAGACGACACAACTGTGAACGTCTGTTCTACCAAAGCAGAGCATTTTAAAGCTGCTCAGACCTGAAGGCAAAGCACTTCCTCTGCTAGAGCATTCAAGTCTGTACCTGTTGAGAAGCTACAGTAAATGCCTGAAGTCACGAACTGCTGTGAAAAAGACAAAAAAAGGCGTCATCAAAGACAACTAATGTTTAAATCTTTTATAGAGCACTCAGTGAGCCTCACTGATAATGGACAATGGACAAAGCTTATGCACACTTTAAAAAAGCAGCTAAAGACATATAGTCATGTGTATTTGCAAAATCATATCTCACGAGAGCAGAGCATATTCTGGCAGTACAATTGTGGGGCGTGTTGACTTTACTGTGCAAGTTATAACAAATGTACACGAAAAAATGTGATGGTTATTGATGGCTTCTGTCTTAAACACCTTAGTTTGTATATTAGGACTATTTAGTGGCTTGTCCAGACAGGCCTGGGTAGACTGAAGGGTTTTTGTGAAGAAAATTAGCTGAGGGGCAAATATTGCCTTTTTTAGCAAAAGGACATGACCTGTTTAAAAGATTTGCCATGCCTCCCATTTCCACAACAAGCTGATTTTTACAGTAGTTCAGTATTCTTAACCATGCAGACGTTCACTTTTAAGACTATATCTTGCATAATGTTGGAAAAATGAATTGCATTACATTTGCTCCTTGAAGTTTGGGTTACCTCGTTTATGTTGGGTGATAATATTACATGAGATTTCGATTTGCATTGCAGATGTTGCACCATCAGCAGAGCTCAGACGCTTGTCTCCCATTAAAGAAGAGTCTTTAGAACCTGCACAAGAAGACTGTCCTCTTAGCCCTTTCGGATCAAGGCAAGGTCTCCCACCAAGCCCAGAGGAAAGGTATTATATGATGCAAAAATATATAGTTATAAAACAGACTGTTTTGAAGTTTCATGGAAGCTGAGTAAAGTTATAATCACTGTGGGGCATCGATGAGAATGCACAAAGTTCCATTAATTACTTTATCAATGACTCGACATGTGGATCAAGGTGTGATTACTATAAAGAAAAGAACAACAAAAATATCAGTTACAAATCTAAATCATCAAACACTAATACATTGCTGGTCATGCAACAACAAATTCCTCTCATTATTACCAAGGTTTCAACAATACATCAAATTATCAAATATTCAAACATACAACAAACAATATCCATGGATATAAAATTTATTATGATTAATGTAACTGAAATTTTTGTCTGCAGTAATGGCTGCTAAAAAATTCAGCTTTGCAATCACAGGAATAAATTACATTTTAAAATATATAAAAAAGAAAAAAGACCCATCTTAAAAATTGTAATATTTCACAAGATTAGGCTACTGTTGCATGCTTTCATGAGCATAACAGACTTTCAAAAAATGTTCATATCTTACAGATCACAAACTTTTGAACATTAGTGTAAATAAAAGAAATGTACACATTTAAAGGCTTTACAAAAATAATATCTATTAAACACAGGCCTATTCGACCAGGACTGAGAGAAGAGCAAAAAGCATTTGAAGATTTTGTTGAAGAACATCTCAAAACAGACCAAGCTATTCTCCAACATGAGATTCAGGTATGAGCAGTATTCAAAAAGTAACTTATACACAGTTTAAGTGTGTTCTAAGCAATATCCTCTCTATTTTCCAGAGTAATGTACAAATCAGAGGAGCAGAGAAGAGGAATTTATTTAGTAAAGGAGAAGGAACATCTAGAATTACGAAGGGTAAGGACTGCTCACAAAAACTCCAGAGGAGATGCTCTGTTAGTCCACAAATAAAGCTCAGTCAGCAGACGATACGTCCCACTGAATTTCATCAGAAAGAGATACCAAATAGGAGCAGTCCTGGACTGAAGGGCTTAGGAAACTTCTGTGACCAAAGATCTGCCGTGGAAGACCCTCTAAAGAAGACCGTTGCTCTACAGGATGATGATTTATCATCAGCCAACAAAGGGAAAGTCAAAGCTTTGACTGCTAATAACAATGCAGTCTCACTTAAAAGTAAGCACAGTGTAGGAGTCTTGAGGAATTATGGTAAAACCAATGGAAGCAAGCCAAGTGGGATCTGCTCTGGTACAAAGCAAAGAAAGTGTCGGCTTTAAACAAATTAATGACCACATTGTCAAAATCCCTGAGAAAAATTGTCTTAATACAAATTACCGTTTACACAGTCCAGAGTGGTTATCTGTATAAAGAAGTCAATCTAACTGACGAGGTGATGGAGTCACTGGCTCTTAGCGATTCTCGCGACAGTGCTAGCAGTGAGGACGGACCCAACTCTCAGTCTCACCGACCGTTACCTCATTACCTCTCAAGGCACACGGATCACAAAGATCAGAGTCTGGATTTGTCAGATGGTGACTATGCTAGTGACGCCCCGAGTGAGACTCGATTTAATGAAGAACATCACACTTCTACTCCTATGTCCAGTTCTTCAAGCTTCAGCAGCGATTCTGAACTAGAAGGGTCTATGGCTAACTGCTCCAAAAAAAACAGAAGAAAGGGGGACCGACAGTGACTTTAGACAACCTTCTGCTTCTGAGCTCCTCACAATGGAGTTCCCAAAAGTCAAAGTTACTTCAGAAGACACCACTCATGGCATGGGACAAGAGCAACCAGATACTCCAATCAGGTTTTGTCGAAAGATTATGATTTTACATAATAATATGATTTTACTCTAGCCCTCAATCTCAAGTTTCTATCTCTGAATTCACATATTCATTAATTTGACAAGGGACGAGATGGGAGAGCATGGTTTTATTGGTGAGGATGGCTGCAGGCCTTTGCTTAGGCTTAAGAAAGAACTTCATGAACCTCAGGTAGAATCAACAAGACATTTTAGACAAGTTTACATCATGTCTCAATGTGTAAGAATCCACTTTATTTCTCACATCCAGTACTACTAAAAATAAAGGTTCCAAAAGGAGGTTTTCACAAGGATTCCGTAGAAGAACCATTTTGGGTTCCTCAAAGAACCTTTCACTAAATAGTTCTGAAAAGGACAATTTTTTAATGTGAACATTTTAAGAACATTTTTCCACTTTAAAGAATTTTTGTGCAGTGGAAATGTTTTATAGATGTTTAATTTTCTTCATGGAACCACTGATTTTTTTATACTGTCTTATCCTTACATGGTTTTTCAATAGCGAATACATCCAAAAATACTTAATATGTTATGTTTAAATCTTTGTGCATGTAGGATCTGAGACTGCAGATCTCATCTCTGAAGCAGCAGTTGATGGAGAGGGAGTCTCACTGGTTGCAGGCCCACAGTCTCCTCCAGAGCCGTGTTGAAGCCCTCACCCGAGAAAACCAGGAGCTTCACAGCAGGCTCAATGTGAACAAGAGATCGCACCAGAGTGCTGGTTCCTCTGCTCTTCAGTCTGGACCATACAGCACGGTCAGTGCAAATTCAAACCACTATTTTTCCACTAAAAATATCTAAACATATATAGAACACACACACACACACACACACATATATACATGTATATCAGGGCTCGACAATAAGGACTGCCCGATGGCCCGGGGCCAGCGTGAAAGACGTTCGGGACAGTAGACGGATTTGTCACTTGCCCGATCGGGCCACTGCAGCGTCGGCATGACATTTTATCATTTGCATGTGTTTTTAAGACTTGTTAAAATTCAAGCGATTAAAAAGCATTTAGGTTCGAAACAACTCCTTTCAGTACTCGCGTGCTGTGTTCTGTGTGAACAGCGCGCGCACAGACAGCCGCGAGCCGCCTGAATGGGCAAATACATACAAAAGTATGTTAAAATACCCATCCTGGCAAGTAACTTTGTAGCTTTAACAATGATTAATCTATATTGAATTTATACACTGGAGTACAGATGCACCGATCTACCGGACATTTTTTGTTTTATTTCAGACTATCTTCTGTTCCGTGCTTGCGCACAAACTGCACTGCAATCATTTTCCCAATGGCTATTTGTGTGGAAATATTACGTTATTATTATACTTAGTCTGTAAACGGCCATTAACAGAGGCCAGAGATGCTGAATGTTGCGTTAGGATGGTTATTTGTCGAGTTTTGTGTTAAAACAAGCCAGGTGAGATGAACGTAATGACATTCGCAGCTTTCTGCCCATCAGCAGTTCTGCAGGACTATATCCATTGGCTAATGGTGTTGCCCGATACTCCATAAGAGCAAGGTATGGATCTGCTGCTTTGCTAAGAAAATCCTTCACAGTCCTCACTGCCCTTTCAGCTTCCCCTTTGGCTTGTGGATATCTGGGACTGGACGTTGTGTGAGAAACCCCACTCTTTAGCGAATTTCTTGAAGTATTCTGCACTGAACTGTGGCCCATTATCTGACATCACTTCAGTAGGAATTCCATGACGAGCAAAAATACTTTTGAGATGGGTTACCAAGCATGCGGCAGTTGTTGATGACAGTTTTGCTATTTCCACAAAAGTAGTCAATCACCAGCAAGTATTGATCGTGCTTCCACTGAAACAGATCTGCTCCAACCTTTGTCCAAGGTCTCTCAGGGAATTCAGTGGGAATCAATGTCTCTTTGAAGTTCTTCCGATGGCTTGCACAAATGTCACACTTCTCCACCTTTTGCTGAAGCTGTGCACTGAGACCTGACCACCATACTGATTGCTTAGCACGTTCTCGACACTTAGCTATACCTTGGTGTGCGGCGTGCAATTTTTCCAAGATATCACTCTGTAAAGATTTCGGAATTACCAAATTTCATGAGTCTCATGAACGTGGTGGTAATTCGTCTAGGTTTTTAGAACCAAGGAGAGATACCAAGGGTTTGTGTTCTGTTTCTATGTGAAAAGAAAGACCCACCAGAAAGTCTGAGAAGCGCTCACAAGCCCAGGTGACAGCTAGTTTCTCCTCTTTTAGGTAAAAACTTCCCTAGGTGATTTATCATACCCAAGAATCTCTGCATTTCGCTCGTGTTTGTTGGCTCAGTCATATGTGTGATTGCCCGAACCTTTTCAGGATCTGCATAAACTCCTGACTCATCAAGTATCTGTCCAAGAAACTTCACACTCCTCTTGGAGAATTCGCATTTCTGATTGAGAGTCACTCCGCCCTTTTGCAGTTTTTGTAGCACCGCAAAGAGACGTTGGTCATGTTCTGTCTGGGACGCTTCAAACACTATGTCGTCCATGTGGCACAGAACACCCTCTAGACCCTCCAGCATCTCTGACATTCTCTTTTGGAAATGTTCCGGGGCTGAAGATATCCCAAAACAAAGTAGGTTGAAGCAGAACCTTCCAAAGGGGGTAATAAAGGTTGTGAGAAGGGCTGAATTCTGTGGCAGAGGAATCTACCAATACCCTGAATTGGCGTCCAATTTCGAAAAGACTTTGGCTCCTTTAAGCTGACCCAGAGAGTGTTCCACCGAAGGAAGAATGTATCTTTCCCTATTTACTGCATTATTGAGTTTGGTTAGGTCAGGGGTAGGCAAGTTCGGTCCTAGAGAGTCGCAGTCCTGCAGAGTTCAGCTCCAACCCTGAAAAAAAAACTCACCTGCCTATAGCCTTAGTAATCCTGAAGACATTCACCGAAGGAAGAATGTATCCTTCCCTATTTACTGCATTATTGAGTTTGGTTAGGTCCACGCATATGCGTACTGCGCCACTGGGTTTTGGAACAACAACCATACCTGCGCACCAGTCAGTTGGTTGTTCCACTCTGGTAATCACACCTTCGTTCTCCATGTGTTCCAATTCCTGTTTCACTTTTGACATTAGGGGCAGTGGAATGCGACGGGGAGTTGACAGTGAAAAGGGCTTGGCATCTGGCTTTAGCGATATCTCATACTCTCCTTGCATTTTCCCAAGACCCTGGAATAAATCAGGGAACTGTCTTTTAACTGACTCAAGACTATCGAGATTCACTGTATCAATTCTCGATATAATCCCCAGAGTCCTAGTAGAGCCATTTTCAATCCTGAGATCACATAAATATCTTGGGTTGTGGTTTTACTTTTTGTGCTTATTTTTACTGTGCACATACCCTTAACCTGCAGTGAGTCTTGACCTGGTCCCAAAAGTATCTTTGACGTTTTCTGTAATTTACCAAAATTTTCCTCCTTGAACAGCTCTTCCGAAACCACAGTGACGTCTGCTCCCGTGTCCACTTTGAACAGCACATCTGAATCATTCACTTTAAGTTTTATCAGCCAGGGGGCATCACTCTGCTCTGTATTGACAGTGCCTAAGAATGCTATGTCACTCTCATGTTCCTCGTGGCTCATATTCACTTCACTTATGCCTCTGGACCTGCAAACTTTAGCATAATGCCCTTTTTTCCTACAAAGGTTGCAGTATGCCTGTTTTGCCGGGCAGTGAAATTTGCTGTGAGATGGAGTTTTTCCACATCTCTTACATGGAATGGTCTTTTCTGATGCTGTCTGCTTCTCTGTCATTCTAGCAGGCCTCTTACTCTGCATCATGCCTCGTCCTTTATTAGAAGGTCTTTGCTGTGCATGTACAATGTCAATATTTGTTGCAGTGTCCCTTTTGAAAATGGCTTTCAGCTCCTCTTGCTGTTTTTTTTTACCAGCTCACTTTGGCGTATGCGTATGACAGCCTTCTCTAAAGTGAGTTCGGGATCCATCTGAAGTTGTTCTGACAGTCTTTTATCTCTGAGTCCAACCACTAATCTGTCCCGAATCATTTCACTGTATAAGTGTCCATATCCACAATGCTCTGCCAGGCAATGTAATGCTGTGATGAAAATATCTGCAGACTCTCCTGCTTCTTGCTGTCTCGTGTTAAACTTTGCACGTTCAAATATAAAATTTCTTCGTACAACAAAGTGCTCATTCAGTCTCTCTATGACAGTATTATACTCACTGAGCTGTTCTGATGTGAGACGCAATGATGTGAGGATGTCCTCTGCCTCATCACCCATTATATAAATTAGAGTATTCACTTGGTTCTCTTCTGGCTGTAATTCAAGTCCAGATGCCACTCTAAATCTTTCAAATCTTTTACTCCACTTTGGCCATTCCTCTGGTTTTGAGAAGTCAAATTTTTGCGGTGGCGGTACCTGAAACCGATCCATTTTCTCTTATTCCGCAACTCTCTTCTCTGCACGTGATGAACGATCTCGTCTCCGAAGTTTCACATTAAGTAGCGTGAGCTGTATGCAACACTCTTGACGAAAGGGCTCTCTATGTCCTCCTACGCCGTACTCGTGCAAACTTCTGACACCATGTTGCGTTAGGATGGCTATTTGTCAAGTTTTGTGTTAAAACAAGCCAGGTGAGACGAACGTAATGACATGCAGCTTTATTGTTCCAGCCTCTCTTCTCCAATAGGGGGCAGTAGTTAACCATATCACCACACTGAAGATGGACACTAATGGCGCTTTTCCGCTGCATGGTACGGCACGGCTCGGTACGGTTCACTTTTGGAGGGTTTTCCACTGGGTACTGTACCTGGTACTTTTTTTAGTACCACCTCGGTTGGGGTTCCAAGTGAACCGTACCGTTACCAAAACGTGACATGTAA
>NW_015662163.1:3172312-3172819 GCF_001515625.1 Sinocyclocheilus rhinocerous
GCGGCGCAATTATAACGACATGTGAATAATCCCGCCCACTCTAAAGCGGTACTGAACTGCAGTGGAAACGCAAACCGAGCCGTGCCAAGCCGTGTCGTATTGTACTGAGCCGTGCCGAGCCAAGCCGAGTCGTACCACGCAGTGGAAAAGCGCCATAAGGGGCTGTTTACACCTGGTCACTTCATGCGTTTTGTCTGATCGGATAGCTACTGTTTTGAACAAGCACACCTTTTTTAACAACCAAAAAGTGGCTGTTTCGTTGTCTGTTGAGGAAGTACAGACGTTCCTCTCGTTGATAGCAGAGGAGCGGATCCAGCGAGCTTGAGGGGGCGACGTGGAATGAAAAAGTTTTTCAGGAGTAGCGGCAATAGAGGCGGCGCAATTATAACGACATGTGAATAATCCCGCCCACTCTAAAGCGGTACTGAACTGCAGTGGAAACGCAAACCGAGCCGAACCGAACCGTGCCGTACCGAGCCAAGTCGTACCACGCAGTGGAAAAGCACC
>NW_015662163.1:3172927-3180991 GCF_001515625.1 Sinocyclocheilus rhinocerous
ATATATATAAGATATTTTAAATGGAAAGCAGGGGGGAAAAAATGAATTAACATATCTGAGTGATTAAATATCGAAGGGAATATTACCTGGCCTTTACGCAAAACAAAAATCTGTGTATATACTGTATGCATATGCTGTTCACTTTTTTTTTATTGTTTGTGATTTTAAACTATTAAAAGACTTTGTGATTATTAATACTGTGCTTCAATGAATAACATATGTTGTACTTCAGTTTGAGCAGAGAAGAGAAGAACCACAGCGGACCTATCACGTTAGGAGTGCAACTCCGGCCTTTAACAAGCCCATCATCCATAGGACACAGCAGGACAATGTTAGTATGCTAACATCATAAATGTGCATTGATAACAACTAGAACTGTTTTTCAATCTGTAAAACATTTTTATGGCTTTAAAGTAAATATTTCCTTATTTATTTTTAGTCAGACTTGTTGAGCTAAACTCATTTCCTGTAAACCCGGTGAGGTGTGCAATATGTTCTCGAGTGCCTTTAAGCTCCTCAGAAATAATTCATGATGACTCTCAAAGCCCAGTGTCAGATAATTGACTCAGTTCTTTATAACTAATTCATGCATGTGCAATGCATCTACCCATCTCCATTTCATACAGTGTAAGTGTTAAATCCTGATTTTATATCGTAATTGAATTAGAACATTTAGTCAGACCAGCTTATAGCATCACTTTTATGTAATATATTTATTTAATCACCGTGCCTGTGACGCACACAATACAGATCACATGCTTTAAAAAAAAAAAAAAAAAGTACTTCAGTCCTGTTTCACACACATCCTTTTTTAGATATTTTACTTGAAAACAGTGATTCCATTGTATTTTATTGAAAGCATCTGATTTTTCTTCTCCTTGAATGGCCAGGCAAATGGACGTTCTGTTACCAAAGCTAACAGGCTAACAGAATGCATGGACAACTCTTTAAGTAAGCATGTTCTCTCGTGCTTCATCTCCTATAAACCAACTTACAAGTTGTCATCACATATTGGATGTACTGTGCACAACTTGTCATGTCTTGTGTGTTATGTTTTTCCAAAAAGGAAATAATCCTGCACTTTCCATTGACAGTCCACAGAACAATGCCATGTTTACACAAGGCGGAAAGGTATTTACATTTCTCTTAAAGGGATAGTTCCCCTGAACTATCTGTCAGACAACATCAGTACACTCAGATTTAGAGCATGAAGTAATAACTCACACTTGTACAGTGTTTTATCCCATTGTATCACTCATTGTGATGGAATAGTCTGACCCAGTTCCTATTATGAAATGTTCAACGCGTCATAGTATCATTATGACACTTTTGTCCACAGGGAAGTTTGGTTTATCATCATACTGACTGCAATAATACACAAATGGCATCCCAGGCCAGAAAAAACAAAGTACGAGAGGAAACCCGCTATCCGGATGGAAGGGTAATGACAGTGTTTTGCAATTAGAGATTTTAGTTACACAAAGCTTACAATATTTATTTAAAAGTGCTCTACTTTTAATTAGGTAGAGCGTCTTTTTTGGAGCGGATGCCGTGTGATCACATTCCGCAATGGAACGAAGAAAGAGATCGGTGTTGATAAGTCAGTCACTGTTACGTTCTTCAATGGAGATGTTAAACGCACGTTGGCTGACGGGACTGTGGTGTGTATCACGAGTGAATAATGAAGTCTTATCAAGTCTGTTCCCAGTTACTGGTGTACTGCAACATTTCAAAATTCACAAATTATTTTGTGGTCATCCACCAGAACACTAACATGTTTCTACAGGCCCAAACCTTTTGGTTTTTGTCTCATGATGCTACAGATGTGTCACACTTTTTCCACTGTTCTTTTGTGTTCTTGAAATAAGTCTTCAAATCAGGGTTATTACAGTTTTTATTTCATTTTATATTTTGGTTTCCAGTTTCATTATGGTTTCAAGTGCAGACTAAATAATTTTTCTTTTTTCAGTTCTTTTTTTAGCACTTATACCAAAGCACCACAAATTACTAAAATAGTTTTGCTTTGTTGTTTTTTTCCAGGCAGTCTTTTGTTTTTGGTTTTTGATTGTTTGGATTCAATATTTTTATCAAGATGTTTCCTTTCAGTTAGCACAGGTTTTGTATCTCTTTTTAGAACTGATTGTTCGTAGGCCTCATTGATCTGAGCTTATGCTCAGATTATTTGTGGATAATCTTGTCAATGTTGACTAAAAAACTGTGGTGAATAAACTCAAATCAGTGGAGACTAGGGCTGCACAATAAATCGAAATGGAATCGATATCGCGCCTATCTTCCAGTGAAGCACGGTTCTGTGATCAGCAGTAAATCTCCATCCAAAGGCCAGAGGGCGCTCTGGCGCTGAAACTCCAAATACGCCTCGCAGAAGAAACCCAGAAAATGCCTATCGCTGCAGCTGAATAAACAGAATAGAAAGATTGAATCCAGTATTTGGTGGAATGAGAAATATATAAGGGCAGTAATTTTTGATCAGAAATACCATAAGTGTAACAAGATAGGGGAAATCCTCACAAAAAATACAAAAATTTTAAAAAATAAAAAAATTAATAAAAAGAGATGTTATACCCATGTGTGAGCAAAGTTAATAAGTTTAAGTCCAATGCATTAAGTCAAAAAGACTTAAATACAACATGAGGGTTAAATTAACAATTAAACTGTTTTAAATTTCTCAGTTAACAATTTAACCTCTTTACATTTAGATATACTACTATAATGATGCTCGAACAACACACTCAACTTATCCATCTGGGTTGGAGGTTGTGCAGTTTCCAAACAACCAAAGAGGTTAGGAAAAATGATGTGAAAGACTTTCTTTCATTGACAAACACTTTAAAAATTATTTTGTAAATTGCAAATAAATCAGATCATTATTAGTATACTTCCTTTCTTTCCGTTTCTTTGTAATTATTTGTGAAATTCACAATTTTACGTTTTAGTATAATTCAGTGTATATAAATTTCAGTATAATTTTGCCGTGAATTTGGAATTTTAAATGTTTTTTTTTAAATGTTACATTTAACATAGAAAAACACCATCCTGATGGTACAAGGGAGACATCTTCCCGGATGGCACGGTCAAGATTCTCCACTCCGATGGTCGAGAGGAGAGCATTTTTCCAGATGGAACTGTTGTCAAGATATCACAGTAAGATTAATGTCTGCCTTTCCTATTTGTTTCTTTCTTTTTTCTTATTTACTCCCTTACACGCTGTTTCCACAGACACGGGGAAAAGGTGGTGGAGTTTACTAATGGGCAGAGAGAGATTCACACTTCACAGTACAAGCGGAGGATGTTCCCGGATGGATCAGTTAAAACTGTCTACACAAATGGGAGGCAAGAAACAAAATTCGCATCTGGGAGGCTTCGCATTAAGAACAATGAAGGGCTCATTATATTGGACTTACTTTATAATATAACTTCTAAACTTTTTTCATGTTATTTTTTGGTTGTTTTTTATATCGACAAATTTAGTAACTATTCATATGAGTCTTTAACTGACCACATACTGAAGAAGAAGAAAGACTTTTTGGAGTTTCAAGTGCTGTTTTGTACTTTATTAATTTATTATTGAAACTGTATGACAATCGGATGAACTAAGCCTGTTTATTTTTACATGTACTGTCAGCAGGTGTCTTGTATTGCTAAGAGTACCTCTCAGCACGAACACATCTGATACAGTATGCAGGTGAAGACTTGTGACCCTCTGACCTAGTGCTGACATTGTACTACATTGCAACACACTGGTTCCAGTAGAGGAACATTCTTGAAATAGTAAGAGAGAGCTGGTAACGTCGTTGATAACTTGATACCTGAGAACATTTCAGGGAAACAGTTATTTTTATAGAGTCCGTTAAAATGTCTTCTTAATGTAATTTTTAGTCTTTATTTACAAGTAGCCATACATTATTATTTAATAATATATCATTTGGATCAGTTATCACTCAGAAGTTATACATGATGTCTCGTTCTTTTCTGATTTGGTCACAATATTATTCTGTTCTACAGAAACTGGCACCGAGAGAAAATAACCTTGTTCATTTGGAAGGGTGTATTTTAAGATAAGTTACATTTTCCTGATGTTATGCCTTTAGAAATGCCCTATTTGGCCTTTTAAGTTTATTAAAATTTATTAAAGGGGTGGTTGACTGGTTTTTTTATAGGCTTGATTGTGTTTATGGGGGGCAGTCTAACATGTGTTAATGCTTCGTTTGTTAAAGAACGCATTATTTTTCACATAATTTACCTTTATTCCACACCTCTCTGTCCCTTCTCCTCTGAACGCACTGATCATTTCCTGCTTTTATGAAGATCCTCCCTCAGAAATACACGATGGGCTCTGATTGATTAGCTGGCCTAGTGTGTTGTGATTGGCTAAACCGCATCTAGTGTGTGTCTAAACGTCCCGCCCCTCAACATAGCGGCATGTGCTTCGGTTGTATTGTAAACAATGACGTCGTCTATATTGCTTATCAATTTGAGCCCGATTGAGACACACTAACTAACATTAAAAAAGTGAAATCGCAATCAACCACCCCTTTAAACAAACATGATTTCTGAAGGATGAATGTGACACTAAAAACTGGAATAATGGCTGTGGAAAATTCAGCTTTGCCATCACAAGAATAAATGACATTAAATATATTTGTAAAAATATATTAAAATAGAAAACGGTTCTTTCAAATGTAATATTACTGTATTTTTGCACAAATAAATGCAGTCTTGGTGAATATAAGAGTCCACAAAAAATAAACAAAAAAACAACACACTTTTGAAAGGTAGTGTATATATTGACATTTTAGAACTTTTTTGTTTACCTCTGTTATACTTTCACACACAAACACACACGCATAAATATATGCGATTAATATATATTGTATGTACTCTTCCCAGTTTCCTCTTCTTGTGTTGTGTTGTAATTACAAACTTAAATAATAAAAAAAAACCAATTAATTAAAAACAAAATACATTTTACTTGACTTCTGAATTCAAGGAGCAGCATTTGCTGAGAAGAGGTGGGTCTTTCGGCCCCCAAAGCAGAGGCTCAAATTTGTCCCTGACACCAATGCTCTGACCGCTTTCCATCTTCTTCCTCTCTTTTTCACTAAAGGAAGATGCCAGTCGGTTTGTGAGTTTATGAACCTCGTTCACAATAGCCTTAACATCCGCTTGGTCCTGAGAGGCTTTCCACGTAGCCTCATTAAAGGGAAACGTCAGTATGAAGTCCCCAACGCGACAAGGAGGGATGCCTCTGTCTTGAGTCATGCTGTTCCATGGGACGGCTGGAGATTTGAGTTTATGTACGTGAAGAGATGGTAACTTGCATACGGTAGATGGTGCATTTCTGTGCGATTGCCTCGTGCTGTTAAATGTTGTGAGTTTCAGGCCATCGGATTCCACCTCGTCGTTAATGTCCTCAAACTTCTGAGGAGCCTTTTCATGTCCAATAGATTTCGAATTGGAGTGAATGGGCCAAGTAACATAACCGATGTCATTACTAGCACAAACATTTACAGAAGTGTCTTGAGAACTTGAAGAGTTTGAGATAGACTGATTCCTGTTTTTGTTGCCTAATGGAGTTGCATGTAAAGTCTTGGGCAACAAAACCCCTTGAGAGATTTTTGGCCGTAAATACCGGCTACCCGATCTCTGCCTGCAGTATCCCTTCTGTCTGAAACTATCAACCATCCTGTAGTTCATCAGGTCAATGATATCACTGATCAGCCCTTTCTTGACACTTACATCAGCAGGGCAGTCCAATGGAAGTGCAGGACTGTAGTTGACCTCTAGAAGCCACGGTTTGTAGCTGGCGTCAATGAGGATGTCAAACCCCAACAGTTCTAGACAGTTGGGGTTGGAAGGAACGCAAGGAACGGCTGTGAGCAGAGTCAACGTAACGATATTGCTGATCCTGTGCCACAGCAGAAGTTCGTTGATATCTTGTTTGTGAAGAAAACTGCGGAATCTGCTCATGGTCCACTTGCATCCTCGACCCACTCGCTCTTTGTCCGTGGCGTAGCACATTCCAAACTTATTAATGCTGGTATTCGTCAAATGAGAGTACAGGCTCTCTAAAGAAGCAAGGGTGTACTTTTCTGTCGCGAAACGCACTAGGCCTTCCTGGTGCATGTAAATCACAAGAGGAGAGAAACTTTTTACGCAAACGTAAATGCGTAGATCAAACTTGTAGCCTGAAATGAGAAGCGGGTTGCTGATGTATCTCTGCACAATTACCGAAGAGTCGTAGACCAAGTCCTTGATATCCTCGAACAGAAATATACCTCTTCCTCTTGACAAGTCAACTGGCTTACAAATCCAGTAGCGGGACTTCCCTCTGTCAGTCATGCGATTCCTAGTGTACACCCCTAGAAACTTTGTGTATTCGTTTGGCAATATGAAGGCAGCAGGGCTGAAGTCGTACAGGGCTGTGCCGAAAGCAATCTTCATTCTTCTCATGTGTCGTGCCAGACAGTCCTTGCGTGTAATCTGGCTCATTTTGGGATGGTGGTTCAGTCTCTGCCATGGCAGGATGTTTTCGTAGTCGGACTTACGGAAGCCAGAGGCTCTCCAGTAGAGGTTCCAGTCTCCTTCCTCCTGCTCCTCTTCATCATACTCATCCCAGCCGCGCTCCAACAGCACCTCACGTACCACCTGTGGAGCTCCTCCGTGCAGTCTGAACACCAGGGGAGCGAAACCACATTCCCTTTCCGCCATAGAGAAGATCCCAGTGCCTCCAAGAAATCATGTAAGTCAGTTCTCTGAATTCTGCATGGAATAGGGGAACTCACATTGGTTTAAATTTCAAATGGTTCCTGCTGTTCAGTTAATACTGGAAATGCTTACCGTTGCTACTTATTATGTAGATCACTTAGTAATTAATACAGCTTATAAGTTGTCATGTGAATACAATGCATGCCAACATTTCTGTTAAAGTTTGTAATAAATAAATAAATAATTAAAAGAAAAAACAGATTAATGCAGTCATATGCCAGTTGTTTAGAACAGGGATTTTTAAACTTTTAGATGCAACGGGCCCTCCAAATACTGTATAAGCATACTCATGTGAAGGACCCCTATCTTAAAAAGGAATTTGTTATATATAAAGGCACAATACATAGAGTTTTAAAAAATGATCATAAATATGTCTGAAGTATTATTTAGAAAATATTTAGTTTTTGTTAAATTTTCTATTGCATTTTCTATTCATAATACTGTACTGTACTTAATTATTTATTTGTCTTTATCTTAATTTTATTTTCTATTTATTTGTACATTTTTCCTAATTGTTTTCCCTGAACTTTTTAATAGATCCACTAGTATTCCCTTGCAGCCTACAGTTTAAAAACTCCTGTGGTCTAGAGCACTGTTTCCCAACCTTTCTTTAGTCGTGGCACCCTTTGGAAATTTTTACAAATTTGTGGCACCCTACAAAATTAATTTTGTCACAATATTAACTAAATTCGATATGATACTTTGAAAAGTATAGATATTCGGTACAGCAGGAAAGAACTGCAGAATATACTGTCATACAGATATTTTTAATATTATAAAAAAGAAATTAATAATGATAGCACAAATAAAAAATAACGACAGGCCTTCGCATTAAATAAATTGCTTTTTAGTTTTTCAGGTAGGTCTAACACACTGTAGGGCTATTAAGAGATTTTTTTTACCAATTATCCAAATAATGTTTAATCCTAGAAAGCTATTATTATCAGAGGACACCTGAGCATAACGGTTTGCAGATCAATGAATGAGAGAGCAGCGTTACCAGAGTTGCCCATTTACCACACCTTGTTACAGCACAGTAGGGCTATTGCAAACAGAAACAATACTGTACTACATCGATGTTTCCTGTCAATTTTTGAGTGGACTTTGCTGTTCCGATGAGCATTAACGGTATATGAGTGGAGCACTCACATGGGCCGTGAGCGACTGAGCGGAGATCACACGCATAGAGCGGGATAATACGCAGAGCGTCACACCACGTGAAAGTGAATCCTGAGCGGTGAACTAATTTAACTAAACTAACCTTTTGGTGCACCTCTA
>NW_015662163.1:3185382-3191357 GCF_001515625.1 Sinocyclocheilus rhinocerous
TATTGTAGACAGAAACAATACTGTACTACATCGATGTTTCCTGTCAATTTTTGAGTGGACTTTGCTGTTCCGATGAGCATTAACGGTATATGAGTGGAGCACTCACATGGGCCGTGAGCGACTGAGCGGAGATCACACGCATAGAGCGGGATAATACGCAGAGCGTCACACCACGTGAAAGTGAATCCTGAGCGGTGAACTAATTTAACTAAACTAACCGCGGCACCCCGGTTGGGAAACTGGTCTAGAGGCTCATACAAGCTGGAAAATATTCCAGTTTTAATTAATCTAAGTTAGTTAGGGCAGTCATGATAAGGCGTTTATGCATTGACGAATACCAGATCATTCTTGTGCATGTAAACACAGTCATAGTACGATGAGAGACATTTTAAATTAGCCCACGAAATAAAGCACAGCTTTTAATAAAGCACAATAAAGCCAGCGTGTTTTTTTTTAACATCCATTCATATAACTTACCTCAGTTTTAGTGCATCTAACTTTAGTTGCATATTTAGGTCTAATTTCACACTTTTTTCGATTTCAAAATAGTTTGTAAAGTATATTTGCATAAATCACTCTTACCTGACCGAGCTCTGTTGCCTGATAGATCCTCCACAGAGTTCCTGTCAGACAGCTTGTGTGTCCTTTTGTGTCCTCTGCTCTGGTCATCTTTCGTTGCTAGGAAACGTTTGAATAAAAGCGCGCCACGTGAGCTGCTGTGTTACCTTGCGAGGTCGGAGCAGGTGACGTCACTATGTGTGAATTAGCGTTTAACGTTAATCAAACCAAAACGGTTTGCCAATCATACAAAATATTGCTATATATATATATATATATATATATATTCAAGATTGTCTTACTGGGGAAAATTGGGATATGTGTGAAGATAAGTGTATTTTATAAGATATTTTAAATATGTTACTAATAGTCAAACATTTAAGACGTTATCATATAAATGAAATGGGAAACCATATTTAGAAGTGAAGTTGAATCATGTAGACCTCATGTCACATATAGGCCTAATTGCATTACAATTTATATCAAATGATTTTCTCTGGAAATGTTATTATTTTTGTACTCTGTCCCACACTGGATCGCGCACATGTTCAGAACCGAAAAAAAACCCATGTTCAGACCCGAATATAGAGAACAAGAAAACACTGCCACCTACGGAGATCAAAATAGCCTACATAACAAACACTACAAAACATACATACATGCATACTACAGAAATGGCAAGACTGGGAAGGACCAGTTTGCTATTAGTGAGGATGCTGCCATCTACTGGTCACAACGCAAAGCAACATAGAGGCTGTGGTGCGTTATTCTGTAATATTATCAGTGCACATGCTATATACCAGGATTCCTCAAATCTTGCCTTGGAGGGCCAATGCGCTGCAGAGTTTAGCTCCAACCCTGATCAAACTCACCTACCTGTGATTTTCTAATGATCCTGAAGACATTGATTAGCTTGCTCAGGTGTGTTTGATTAGGGTTAGAGCTAAACTCTGCAGGAAAGTGGATCTCGTGGGCCAGATTTGAGGATCCCTGCTATATACTATGTAACATTACATGTTATGTATACCATAAGTTTATTATAGAAATACAGTGATTTACACTGTAGTCTTCATATCAGCATGCAGGTGGCATACAGAGACAGTGAATCTTAGGCTATATTCCAGCTGTTAGTATTATACTGGGGAATGAATTCATTTCTGTCATGGTTACTAAAATTGGAGGTTTGTCATGTAAAATATGCACTGCTTAAAAGGAGTATAGATCAGAATTTCACCGTATTATCAGCCCATAAAAATGCCCTAAAACTGTTTATTTGGAATATACACTCTAAAAATGCTGGGTTAAATATAACCCAGCGCTGGGTTAAAAAGGGACAAACCCAGCTATTGGGTTGTTTTGACCCAGCGGTTGGGTTCAAAACAACCCAATAGCTGGGTTTGTCCCTTTTTAACCCAGCATTTTTTAGAGTGTACTGTACAGTGTGTCGTGGACACAGAATATTTGTACACTATCTCATAAGAATCCAAGCGCATGTTTTAAAGTTGTTTTCTTCTGTTGAATAACTGTTAAAAAGTTTTTTTAGTGCTGTCATAAACATATTTCTGGTAAGCTGTGAATGTGAATGTTACACTCTAAAAAATGCTGGGTTAAATACAACCCAGTGCTGGGTAAAATAGGGACAAACCCAGCAATTGGGTTGTTTTGACCCAGCGGTTGAGTTACTACCCAGAAGGTTGGGTTAAAAATTTAAACATTTAACCCAACCGCTGGGTCAAAACAGCCCAATTGCTGGGTTTGTCCCTATTTTACCCAGCACTGGGTTGTATTTAACCCAGCATTTTTTAGAGTGTACATATTTATTACTATCATTCAGAGATGCATAACCAGAATTATTGTTTGAATTGATGCACAGAATGAGATTCAATTGCTTTATTTTGATTCACTGTTATATTGCTCATTTCTTACATAACAACACTAATAGCTATTGCTTCAGGAAGAGTGTGATCTGCAAATTATTCTTTGATTCCTTTATTTTTCTTCTTTAGTGAAACAGCTTCATAATGACTCACTCAGACTATCTATATGAGCATGTCAGGAAGATCCTGTAACATGCAGAAATGCCCTTTAGAAATTGCTGATAAAGGCTATAAAGATTATAATCTGCGCAGATTCTTTTTTCATTAATTCTATTATTTTAATCTTGTGGAAATATTTACATTTCGTGTAACATTCTGTCTGGAATGATTATTATATAATTTCCTACATTATTTTTTATGTTCTCAGTTAGACATTTTATTACCTGGATCTCATCCTGTGATTTTTGTCTTGTAGATTTGACATGTGAGCTTTGACTCAGTATGATGCAATGGGAAACTGGTACAGTCGCTGCGTAATTTAATTCAAAGTTATGTTTATGGGACAAACAGCTGATTTATTATATATAGACATCAATCTCAAAATAATACAAGTCTACTTTATGATCATATTTTTTTATATGATCTCCTAATCTACTTAACACTTTGTTCATGTTAACATTTAACAGTATTTGATCTGCTGCATATGAGGTAAATGCAATAAACATATTAAAAGAAAATAAAAAAGTAATATAATGGATATACTGAAATAAATTATTTGTGCTTTTGTACAGAAATAAAAAATAATAAAGAAAATTATCAAAACATTTACATGCTACATCAAAAAAACAGAATAGCTTCTCAACACTGTAAAACATACAGAAAAATAATCTCTGAATGACAACAAAAAAAAAATTTATATTTCACATACTGAGATACATACTGATGATGCAGAACTATCAACTAAAATCTATTTACATTTGTGTCTGAGAGATTATATCTTTTTCATCTTTGTCATTCAATTCTTTGAGGTCAGTCTTTTCTGGTTTATGCAAGTTGTCAATAGTCACTTGTGGAGTTGGATGCTTGTACTCGTTGTACTCAACATAAAGGTAAGTTACCATGGTAAGGGCAAGAACTGCCAAAGCAATGTAGATTTTGGTGGACAGGCAGATGTATGTGCTGTAAGCAAAGGCTATAACAAAACCGAGTGACTCCCACATGCGGTAGTTAGCAAATGCTGCTTCTTTGTGCTCAGCAAAGAGAATGCCATAAAGTGCTGCATATGAAATAAACACACAGTATAATGACTATACAATATATTTCTAAATTTAAAAAAATATATTAGGTTATATTTATATGTATATAAACATGTTAAAACATCTATGGAAGCATTTCTATAAACATTATTATAATATTTAGTAATTTCTTTCTTTTTATTATTTTATTAATAATTAGTATGTAAAAATGTAAAAAAATAAAATAAAATAAAAATAGCCTGATTTTAGGCTGTTCATAATTATAGACTGTTTATCAGAATTTAGCACCAAAAACTATCCATTTTATGTTTGTAATAATAGCTTAACTGTATAGATAACTAAGTAGTATGCCGTATAAAGCACTTACCATTGGTTTGTGTTTGCCACACAGCGTCAGCCATCCCCCAGAGGGCCGGAAACACGAAGAACACTCCCAGCTGGTCTGGATGAGGCTCCCAGAACAAAAGACCCAGAAAACAGCTCAGGTTTGTCACTGCAGCTGTGAAGGTGTAGTAAGACAGAATGAACATAAATACTAATAACCATACTTAACCTTTAAACCATATGTCAGCCTGTTCTTTTATTACCCAAGCAAAAGAGGGCGATTCTTCCAGTGTATTGAGCCAGTCTACCAAACGCGAATGAGCACAGGGAGTTAGAAGCACCAAAGCAGATCATCACAAAGCCAACATAGTGTATTCCTAACGCACAAGTCACATAGTTCTGCAGGGGAAAGAGGGTCGCAAACACATTACATTCATATTTCATTAGGACGAATTGGTATTCATGTACTCCCAGTCTGTAGAGCCGTAACCACTATAGACTATGAGGGAGACAAGTCCCCCCCCCCAATAATAAGGCCTATATTTAAAATTCTTGCATTGCTCTGCTGCCCTCCATTATGCAACCCTCTGTTTGTTGTTTGGATTATGAAAAGTTACGTTTTTAATTTAGGCTGGTCTGCTTATAAACTTAAAGCAAAAAGAACAATGGGTTTGTTTAAGGACTTGGCACTTAATCTGGACTGAAAAGGACCCTGGATTGTTGTTGTATTGTTATGCAGGGCTGTACAGTGCGACATATATGTCGCACGTGCTACAAAATAACTGGTCTGTGCGATGAATAAATTTACCACTGTAGCACGCGAGCGATACAGTTTTGCATGTTCATAACACAGCCGCTTAATAGTGTGAAGTGATTTCGTTGTGCTTGTTTGTGTGTGTGAGATTGATTATACTTGGTAGTTAGGGGTGTGCAATATGACGATTTTTGATCGTGGACGATTAAAATGTCTCCACGATCTGCTTTTGAAGAAATATCGTTGTATCGTGCTACAGCGTTGTCTAATAACAAATAAAATAATGACAAAGATTTTTATCTTTGCTAACTTTGCCTAAATGTCTGCCATTGTTTTTTATTTTATATTTTGTTAAGGTGTAAGAGGTTTCTCTTTTGATGAGAAGGTTTTGATGTTTCTGCACTCTTCCATTTTTAGCAAATTAAGAAAACTTTGTCTAAAAACAATTTTTTGTATTTTTTGTGCTCTGTATGGAACATCAGTGCCTGGTTAAGTGATGAACTCCATTACTTGTGTTTGTTTTCAGACATGATAACAGACGTTTTATACTTGTGTGTGCTACAATTGGCCTGTGCTACAAAACTTTCAACCTCTGTAGCACCAGTGCTATGTGAAAAAAAAGTTAACGTACAGCCCTGTTATGGTTTGACAATGTTGACAATTACTATTATTATTATTATTGTTTTTCAGTAAAAAAAAAATTAGGCTGGTCTGCCTCAGCGATCTAACACCGCTCGTCAATGTCAAAATGACCAAGATGGCCAATCAAATTGAAGTAGGCAGAGTTTACGGTTCACAAAAACAGAGCAGTTCGAAGCATCCGTTTTGACTTTGAAGAGAGCGAAGTAAGATGGAAAAAGCGAAACATTTAATTAGGGCTGTCAATCAATTAAAATTTTTAATCTAATTAATCACATCCTTTTTCTGTGATTAATCACGATTAATCGCACACTTCATGAAATTAAGCATAGACCATTTATCTTGTTTCAAATAGACTTGATCGGTGACGCGTCATAGCTGTGTGGGCGGAGTCGGCGTGGGGGAAAACAGTCCTTTCCCCCTCATTGGAAAAGCATGGTGTTGACTCAGAATGGCCTACATAAAATTATTCCTGCCGCTCGACAGAGCAACATACGCATAAAAACTGAGCCGTATTGGGTCGGACTGTCCGTACGGTATCTGTGACTGGAAAAACGACCCAACGGAATGGCCAGAGGTGTCGTTTCCTGACATTTTTTGTTACCTAATTGAGCAAGAGACAGCTTA
>NW_015662163.1:3192866-3205480 GCF_001515625.1 Sinocyclocheilus rhinocerous
TATTAAAGTAAATAGTGTGAATTACATCGCTAATGTCATAGAATAGCACGGCAGGGTACATTGTAACGCAGTGTTACAACATACCCCATCTGCGCAACTGGAATTTAAAACTGGTTACTGTCTCCTGATAGTTAGCGAAGCATTCAAAAATAATTTAAACTGATAAATAACAGATTGGAGATTAAAATAATAGCAGATTTGTCTCATTTTAAATGAGAAATAAAAACTGAGATGAAAAATTGACTTACGCCAGAAATATAATTTTACTATGGTAAAATAAATGTTCAGCGATATCTTCAAAAGACTTTTGAATTTTGGTGCACTTTTTTTCTCTATATAATGTTGATATAGTAACTAGCAAATGCTGTAAATTTGGTTATGCTACACTGTAAAAAATGATCGTGATTTTAATGGTAAAAGACTGTAGAAATGCCACAGTAAAAACCTGTTAAATGATATACAGTAAGTTTCCTTACAATATACAGTGAATAACTGTAATAGATCTAACCTTTGTTTTCGAGAAAGTTGCCTCAGAGTCAACACTCATAGACTGTGTCTGAAATCACACCCTACACCCTCATTCACTATTCCCTACATTAGTTCACTATATAGTCCACTAGACCGAGTGATTGAAACCAAATGAGTGAATTCAGACACTGATCAACAGCTGCTGTTAACAAGCAGAATCACTGAAGGAAAGAACAAGAAACAAAACTACAACTGACTTCCAGACACAGCCTTAGATGAAATTAACCAAAATAAAACCGCAGAGGAGGATTACACAACTCCACAAACAACATTACCAGCTTCACTCATTACTAACCAGTTTGACTTTATTTCTGTCATTTCAGAAGTGAGGGAGACAGAAATGATATATATATGTCATCTCATGATCTGATTCACTGATCTCAATTAGTGTCTAATTAGATAGGTCGAATATTTTTTTTTGTTTATGGTACTACTATGACTCTACAAGATATGTTGACAAACTATTGTGAAGAAATTTAAAAGCATTTTATGCACAAAACCTTTAGAGCTACAGCCCTGTTTATACACACACAGATATCAAGAATCAGCACATGAATCTCAGCAATGGTGACTATTATTAATAATAAAAAAATAATGATGCCGCAATGCATGCTGGGTGCCAGTACAAAACTCCCAGCATGCATTGCAGCATGAATTTTTTTTTTTGATTGTCACCAATCTTGAGATTCATAGGCTGACTGTTGATGTCTGTGTGTGTTTAAGTTCTGCCGTTGTTCAAAGCTTTTATTTGTGCATATTGTGCTTAGGAATGTTTCGCAATGATTGCGGTAGTATCAGTGGTGTAACTCAAGAGTATTAGCTATATATTACACACTTAATTAGCGATTAAACATTAGGTGAGATCAGTGAATCAGACTAGTTCATGATTGTCTTGACATCACAAACACCAGTTTTATCTGATCATAGATTATTTTGGCTTTTCTTGCTATAAAAACTGCGTTAAATAAACACAGCTAATTTAAACAACCAAAGAAAAACTATTTTTAAAAAGTCAAAGTTCAAGAGCCCAACTAAAGCAAACACCGATCGCCATTATGGTGACTTCAAATGAAAGTACAACACCTAAAATCTCAATAAGAGCTTTTGTACACATATGACAGAAATAAAGTCACACTGGTTAGTAATAAGTGAAGCTGGTGATGCTGTTTGTGGAGCTGTTTAATCCTCCTCTGCTGAGATCTTAATCAATTTAATGTTTTATTTTCAGTAGATTTCATCTTTGGCTTTGGCTGTAAGTTGTGTTTCTCTGCTCTTGTTTGTCTTTCCTTCAGTGATTCTACTTGTTAACAGGTGTTCATCACTAATGCTCAATCCTCATTTAATTATCTCATTAACTTCATCACCGCTTCAGTGTCACTTCAACACTCTGTAGTGTGGACACAAGTGCTCTTTAAAACTTGGGATTTTGGAAAAAAAAGGATTTTGCTGTGGGATTAAAGGGGTTAAATGTGTGAGATGAAGAAAACGTATGTGAAATGTATTTTTAACAGAAATATACTGTTAATTTAATTTACGGAAGCACACTGTAAAAAACTGTAGATTACTGGCAACCACAGCTGCCGCTATTTCACCGTAAAATCAAGAAAAAAAACAGCAAAATACTGTAAAACCTAACAGTCAACTTCCTGTTGTGTTTTGTGGGTTACCATTGTGCTGGAGAGTAGAGCCTGTGTTTAAGTCAAGGACGGACAAAGAAAGACTGATGTTATGCTGCTTGTTGCTTTATTTAAAGGCAGTAACTGTGTAGTTACTGATGCAGTGTGAATCTCTTCAATAATTTCAATCACACATGAATGTGTGCTGCTGTTGTCTGCAAGAGATTTGAGGTGAATTGATGCTTTTAATGACTTTGCATAAATCAGTAGGTTTTTCTTCATGGACTTAAGCAAAATAGTTCTTAAGACCAATATGCTTGCGTTACTTAAACATTATAAATATGAGTTTATAAACAAACGCCAATTGGCCAAATTAAGTGCAGTCGGTTTCTGCAAATAAAATAAGTTAACTCAAAGGTTTGCATATTAACATTGTATCAGTTTATGAAATACAGTTTTTCACTGTAAATTTAAACAGTTCTGTAAAACTTAAAATGATGCTACCGTATTTTTCACGGTAAAGTTCTGGCAACCATAGCTGCCGGTATTTTACCGTAAATTAAACAGATTTTTTTTACAGTGTAGCATGTGTGGAAATATTTAAACCACGTGTGTTATAACTTACCCCGCGTTACTTTGTGCCCCGCGCTCCCCTATTTGTAGTAAAACTGTGGTTATAGGCTACAATTGGTAATAAAAACGCCCCCCAAAAAATGGTTAGCCTACTATACTTTTACTATAGTAGTACCATTTCTAATTTTCATAAGGGATTTGTGTATAATAATATGAAATAAATGTTTTAATAGATTATGACATCACAAAATATCAGGGAGTGAGATTTATTTGATTGCGATGCGAAGGAGGGTTACTGTAAGCGCGTATGTGTAAGGACTCGCGCTCGTCAGAGACAATCACAGAATATGACAGAGCTTGTGAAACACACTGGAATGAATAATTCACTTAAAACGCAATGCGAGTCTCTGTTCTCTCTGCAATCTCTGATGTAATCAGCCTGGTTTCCTTTATATTAGCGCTGTTTTGGACGGATTGGTTGAATGCATTCACTTACTGGATCATTAGACTGAAAACTTTCCCGGAGTTTAGCAGCTTAAAATGATCTGATCGCAAGCAGAGAAGCAAAATTGGGTTAAAGGGTTAGAATAGAAATTGTGCTTCAGTAATTTTGCGTTAATTGCGTTAAATAATTTTAACGCGTTAAGGATTGTAAAATTAATTGCATGTGTTAACGCGTTAACGATGACAGCCCTACATTTAATATTTGACAACTGTTTAACGCTAAAATGTTAAACCAACGACAGTAATACACAGTGATGCAAACTACTCGACGTTCTTTCTCAAATATGGTATCATTTATATGATTCATGTAATTCCTAACTGAATTTGATGAGACAAGAAACGTGTTGTGGTTTCGACACACAGTATGAGGCATACAAGTGTGCATATTTTAAAATATCATTTGCAAATAGTTCAAAATGATTGCTTGTCAACTAGAATTTCCTTCACTGTTCTATTTCTTTATGGTTCATTAAAAATTGTAATAAATAAATAATAAAAGTCCCCAAAATGTTCGAGACGTGATGGTGTACTTTTGTGTATTCGCCAGCAAGGAAACTTTGCTCAAACCCACTGTACATGGTCAGTGGGATGAGAAGCAACAATCTAGGATCTCTCAAGAGCTTGAAGGTAGCCAGAAAGGTGCTGCAAACGATTGGTTGCCCTTGGTCTTACGAAATTCTCTGGCCAGATCTCGGTCGATGTTGTCCAGGAACACCGCCACAAAAATGATGGCCAGAACTCCCACACATGCAGGGACCAGGAACCACTAGGTTAGACAGTCTTAATGGAAATGAATGAAAACTAGATTTGTATATTTTCTGAAAGAAATGTAAATGGTGCTTGTCCATTGCTAAGCGCTTGCTAGGCTGTTCTTGGTGGATGACTTATGTACTGAAGTTAAATAATTAGGGTTTTTTCAGATCTCTAATTTTAAACGCCACTAATAACTGTATTTTTATTTTTACTTTAATAGAAGAGGAGTAATCTGACATTCAAAGCTAGATATTTTAGTGGATTGTATGAATGAAGTTATTCAACAGTTCACTAAAGTAGTTTTTGGACACAAATATGAATGATTGTTACCCACCAATGTAGCAGCCTAGTAGTGTGTTCACTAGGTGTCTTGCTGGAAGGGTTGAGTTTGCGACTGTGAAATCTTCAACGCATGATGTGGCACCACAGAACTGCAGGTTCTCCTCAGGGACTTCTAGAAATGAATAAACGCTCAGTGTATTTACAGTCACCAAAAAAATAAATGAATAAAGACACTGGCAAAGTATTTAATCCAACTGTACCTATGCTAGTATCCTGGCCAAATATCAGAGATGACATGAGGTTTCCCCATACCGCTGATGACTGAAAAATGAAGAAAAAGATGCCAAAATATTGGTTGATGAGATCCTGGCCTTTCTTGTTGATTTTCTGGCTTCGTCTGTTTCCACTTATTGTGAGATAGGTGCATTTTGCAGACCACAGCGGTGAACCTCCCATACCCAGAATGGCAGAGGTGGTCATCAGACTTGGCCTGCAGACAAAAATGATTTCAGAGGTGTTTTCTAACTTAACTGAAGTTCTAACACAACCTTCAGCTCTTAAATGTTGAAATGAAGTGTTTGGGATCAGTAAGTAGCAACACAGTGCTGTTTTCAGTATTGATAATAATAAGAAATGTTTCTTGAGCAGGAAATCGGCATATTAGAATGATTTCTGAAGGATCATCTGACACTGAAGACTGGAGAAATGATGCTGAAAAATTAAGCTTTGCATTACAGTAATAAATTACATTTTATTTAAACTGAAATCAGTTATTTTTGATCAAATAAATGCAGCTTTGGTGAGAGAAAGACTTCTTTCAAATATAATAAAAATCTTACTGATCCTAAACTTTTGAACAGTATAAAAATATTAAATATATAACAATACAAATATATCTTGTCTTGTATTTAACACATAATAGTCCTTTCATGCCTAATATTTGAAACTGTCTCACACTTGCACAAAGAATAATGCCATTTTGAACTTATACTGTAGATAAATATGCTTACATAGTTGTTTATATTGTTTAGGAAGTCAGTAAGTAAGGCAGAGAAATGCAAGCACCAGCCCGGCGCAAGGTTTCCAAAGGAATATGCCACATAACAGCCCATTGAAAGGACGATGGTCCATTTACAGCCCAGATTTTTGATCATTATTGGAGGCAGAAACATTGAGGACAAAATGATGGCTCCATAGATGACACTGAGCGAAATAACACCCATTCCATTCTCGGCATTGAGGCTGCTCTGTAATGTACAAACATGCCTCTGTTAGTATAAATACACCCACAAATCAATACCGTCATTTGCGTAACTAATCAGTGTACGAGTGCTTCTTCATTAAGGTAACTGTTCTGTAGGACGATTTGAAAGACAATGCTTTACATCTATCATTATGGTTTTAAAGGACAGCTTTTAATAGCTTTTTTTTTATTCACTATTTTAATCTTGTCTCCCATCTAACTTTTTAAACTTTTATTTATGTTAAATTAATTATTTGCTTTGCACCTTTTCTGAGCAACTACAAAAAATCATGTTGTAAGTATATTTGTGTTGATATTTATCTGTACACTATGTACATTTATTTATTTTTGCTTTAACCAATAACGCTGTCATTTACCATCACGCTAGACAATTTAGAGACACATCTCTGCAAGAATTTGAATAGAGATGCGTTATCAATAAAAATATGTTTTCATCATTGTCATTGAAATTACATTATCAAACTTTGTCCAAACTGGCATACAAATGAGGAACACAACACATTCTGTTATCTCTGATTTCTATTTGTTACCTGTAAACTCTGCAGCCCCCAATATGCTGTGAATAAGAGCAGAAATCCAAATGAAACCAAGGACATTTTTGGTGGTTCGGCTCGTAAAATTTTTCATCCTGAAATCCTGTGAATGCTTTAAAAGAGGAATTCCTTCAGTGAGTGTCCTGTTAATACGAAACAGACTTTAGATTGACTTGGAAGTCGCACTGAGCTAATATAGGAAGGCTGAACATGCTCTAAGACAAAGTTCAGTGTAATGCAGTCATAAAAGCATCCAGTTTTTGGATGACTTAAAGGGGTCATATGATGCGATTTCATTTTTTCCTTTCTCTTTAGAGTGTTACAAGCTCTTGGTGCATAAAGAAGATCTGTAAAGTTGCAAAGACTAAAGTCTCAAATCCAAAGAGATATTCTTTATAAAAGTTAAGAGTTAGCCACACCTACCTAAAACGGCTCGTTCGAACACGCCCCCACATACCTACCTCACTATGTGGGAAGATTTGCATAAAGCCCCCAAATGTTCACGCAAAGAAAGAAGCCGTAACTTTTATTCTCGCTGTAGTATTGTTGACGCTGCAGCCATGTCCTGAAGACGCTGTGTGCTTCATTGTGAAAGCGAAACTACTTTGTTTGGTCTTCCAAAAGAGGACGATATCCGCTTCGCCATGCCTAGAGCTGATCTGTGCTGGTCGCTGAGGAAATACATCAACTTAGTGCTGTGGATCACCGGATATGCTTTCACCGTTTTCACCGCTCCTTCGCCGGGACCGCCGTTCTCGACCCCGCCGCCTCAGCTCACTCTTGCCCGGCTTCAGCTCACGCTAAGCCGGGGCTTTCGCTCACGCTAGGCCGCTGTGTGCTTCGTTGTGAAAGCGAAACTACTTTGTTTGATCTTCCAAAAGAGGACGATATCCGCTTCGTCATGCCTAGAGCTGATCCGTGCTGGTCGCAGAGGGAATACATCAACTTAGTGCTGTGGATCGCCGGCACATTTTATGGAGGACTGTTTACTGATCCTGGAAGAGTAACGTTAGACTAAAATGCCGGCAGTTCTGACTCACGTAAGTACGTTTTCATTTAAAGGATTTGCCACTGATGATTCAAACGCGAGTTTTGGGCAGTGTGGAGTAACGTTAGCACTTGTTGTTTGTCATTTCTCTGATCACAAATGCAGACAGGGTTTTATGTTTACGCAACACGATGCAATGCAACGCAACGCGTAAAAAGACAGTATAAGTCATTATAATCAGTAATTATGTCCCCACTGGATGCAACAAATGCCTCGTTTGTAATGGGTTTTAATGTTTATGTCTCGTCGCTCCGGCCGGACACGGCATCAACACAGTATGGTGAGGGGCGTAACATTTCCGTCTCACGCTTGAGGTATTCGGCCAATCACAACGCACTGGATAGCTGGCCAATCAGAGCACACCTCGCTTTTTCAGACCGATGAGCTTTGTAAAAATCAACGCGTTTCAAAAAGGCGGGGCATAGAGGAGAAACAATAATGTACAGTATGTGGAAAATAATGTGTTTTTTTAACTTTAAACCGCATAAACACATTTCATTACACCAAATACACAAAATAATGTTCTTTTTAGCAGCATCATATGACCCCTTTAAGCTGGGTCAATGAAAGACAAACTGCTGGTCTCTTATCAATTACTGAAGTGTTTTCAACACAAGTTTTCCTATGCTTTTTCCCATGACACAGAAACACATTTTGCTGTTCTCATAACACTGAACTCAAAACATCGACCTGAGTTAAAAAAAAAAATACTGTATATATAAAACAAGTCTAGTATTTGTCACTCATAGTGGTGCTAATAGTCTTTAATGTAGTTGTCAAGTGGAATGTTTTTATGATGTCAGTATGTTGATTGTTTTACTGTGCCATTTTTCACGTGTATTCTGACATGTGAATGAATGAATGAATGAATGACATGTGTAAATGTAGTCACGTCAACCAAGACGTGCTGCCCATTTCAACAGTAATATATTTAAAGGGGTCATATGATGTTATTTTAAAGATCATTATTTGGTGTATTTGGTGTAACAGAATATGTTGACATGCTTTAATGTTCAAAAAACACATTATTTTTCAAATACTGTACATTATTGTAGGCCCTCTATGCCCCGCCTCTCTCAAACGCTTCGTTTTCTACAAAGTCCCTCCTTCCGACAAGCGCAGTCTGCTCTGATTGGCCAACTGACCCAGTGCATTGTGATTGGCCAAACACCACAAGCACGCGTCGGAAATGCAACGCCCCTTACCATAATCGCGAGCGTCAGCTCTCAAAGTAAATATCAAGATATTAATAATGTCGTTAGTTTTACCATCAGTTCAAGCCCGAAAGAGGAACAGAGTCGCGTGACAGACACAGTAATGATGCAGTACACAAGCCGCGGTTAAGACAGCTGACGTGCTATGATTTCTGACAGGCAGTTCACTCTCCTGTGATGTGACCCTGTTCCCCACACACACACACACACACACACACGATGCACAAAACTCCGCATTTGAACAGTCAATAGCAAATACTTAAACTAGTAACAAAACATACTTACAGTCGCTGATTCAGAAGCGCCAGATTGTCATAGCAAAGTCAGAATTACCTCCTCTCCTAGGTTCACGAAACGGTCGTCCATAAAATGCATTGCTGTTCTGTTGTAAGTAATCTTAAAGATTCCTAAATGCATCTACTTTCGGAAGGCCAAATAAAGTGCTTTTGCTTTCGCCTAGAAACACACAGCGTCTCCCTGACATGCTGCTTCAACACTAACTGCGGTTACTGAAACCACGCCTTCTTTCTTTGCGTGCACATTTGGGCAGCATTATGCAAATATTTCCACATAGTGAGGTAGATATGGGGGGGCGTGTTAGAACGAGCCGTTTTAGGGGGGCGTGGCAGAGTCTTAACTTTGATAAAGAATATCTCTTTGGTTTTGAGACTTTAGTCTTTGCAACTTCAGGGATCTTATCTATGCACAATCAGCCTGTAACACTCCAAAGAGAAAGGAAAACTTGAAATCGCATCATATAACCCCTTTAAACCTCCTTTGTGCGGAAATTTCTTTTTTTTCGGAAAATATGTGGTACCGGTCATTATGCCAGTTCAAACAGTTACAGTAACCGAAACGCAGTGCAACACTTGCTGGAAAACTGATCACAAAATAAACCTTTGAAAGTCAAAGGGCCAAACCAGTGACTGGCCACCAAACATTTGCATTCTTACCAGTCAGCAACAGAGAAAAGCCTCTGAAGTGGCCACCTCAAACCACAGTGACCAGACCGGCCCTCTCTCAGCACGGCTCCCCACAAGCTATTTTATGAATGAGACATTTGAAATACTCTGCAATAAACACCAAAGATTCCTGTTACCTGATATAATGCTTAACATATCACTAGTTAGTTATACAGTACATTAGTGAGAATTCAATAAGCCTGATTCATCATGAAGCTTCAAGTATACAGTCAAGCATTTGAAGACACCCATCCATAATTACTTCTTCCACAGTTTTGAATAATACAGTCATCAAATGCATGGGAATTAAATAAAACCAAAACTCTTTTGTATTAAACTTATTCAATGAAGCCACCATTTACCTGCATTCTACCAGCTTCACGAGTTGCATCCTGGGATGCTTTGTGAAGTTTCTATCTATGCTGGACACGTACTGGCTGCTTTGCCTTCATTATCCGCTCTAACTCATACATTTAATGGTGTGTCATTGACACCATTTATATTTGTCAACAAATTAACCTTTAGCTCATAAGAAACATATTTAGTTGACTGGGCTATACATGTGCCCATAATGTTTGTTAATGGCCTCTTAATGTTAATATAAAGTATTACGTTCACCATTTATCATGTGCTCCCAGCAACCAATATGTGTATTCTATATCTATATTGGCCAGGACTCCCTGGAAGAAGAGATTTTGCATCTCAATGGGACTATCCTGTGGTAAAATAAGGGATAAATAAAATAAAAATATGAAGGGGTTCTCAAACAGGGGCCAACTGGGGGGCCTTAGAAAACTTCAAAGGCTGCTACAGGATGAATACAATGATTCTGTATTTGTATTTAATTTTGTAAATGTATTCAATTTTTACGTATTAAAATAACGTTTATTTTAATACATACAGATTGAATTATAAAGGATTAATTAAATTATTTTTATATTTATTTAATTGTTATTGTATTAAATATGTATGAATATTAATGAGATTATGTAAGACATTAGACAGACTGATTCAATTAAATTATTTAATTTTCATGAATTAAATAACTATTTTAATATATAAAAATAAAATGAATTATGAAGGATGAATTACAATGATTGTCTACATTTTTCTGTATAAAAACAGTGTAATTGAATTAAATTGTTCAAAAACATTTGTTTTCAGAAAATTAATTGTGGTTGATTAATCTCCCTGCAACTTTACAGATCTTCTTTATGCACCAAGAGCTTGTAACACTCCAAAGAGAAAGGAAAACTTGAAATCGCATCATATGACCCCTTTAAATGACAGATTTTATTGCACAATTTGTCTTGAATCTGCAAACACAAAGAGACTGCTGACTGGTTGTCTTGTTTACTGCACTTTTGATCATCCTTGGTGACTGGTGAGCATAAAAGAGACTTCTTTTTTTTTTTAAAACATTCAAAAATCTTACCAACCCCAAACTTTTGAATGAAATAAATATCATTTTTTAAAACACATTTTATGGTAGCTTCCATAACACTTCCATAATAATAGCAAATCAACCTAAAGTTTATTTTGTGGTAGCTTCCATAACACTTCCATAATAATATATAATAAGTATAGGTAACACTTTATTTTAAGGTGTCCTTGTTACAAATATTACATGTACTTACTATTATAATAACATTTAATTATGCATAATTACATGCAAGTAACCCTAAGCCAAACCCTAATCCTAACCATATAGTAAGTACATGTAGTTAATTAATATTACTCAATACTTAAATGTATAATTACACTGTAACAAGGACACCTTAAAATAAGGTGTAACCCAAGTATGTTTATAAGTATATATATATAAATGCCAAATAAAATATTTTTGATCAAATAACTCTAGAAATCTCTATTCTAATTCTATTCTAAAAACACTTGACCCTCTAACACTAGAATTCTCTATTCTTTTTCTATTCTATCTACTTGTTTTTTCTTGTTATTTATTACTTAGTGTTACTGTAAAATATCACCATAGTTTGAACCTACAACCTTTCAGTTACTAGCCCAGATCTGTAACTAATAAGCTACACCACTGTCTTATGCAGCTGGAAGCTCAGTTACCAAAGCAGTAAATGGACTGTGTTCAAAATTCAAAAACAATGTAAAATTGAAACATTTCTCTTAATATGGACGTCTATAGCCTTTAGTTGCATAGTTTACATTCACACCCTTATGTATTGTGCAATAAAATCTCATTCATTTATATATGAGGTTGTATTTTTTATATACCGTATACAAACCTTGAACTTTTGTTGCTATCATAAAACATGTTGTTAGACTGTTGAAGATTCTAGAGGTTGTGCTATAATGTGAATGTAGTCACTACAAAAGGCTGTCAATAGGCTTGACATGTGGTGTACAGCTTTAGCTTATAATATATATTTTGTAGCATTGCCTCACATGCCTTACTGGTTTTATTCAAGCATAAATAGTATTAAATGAATAGCATTAAATGAATAATGTTAAATGAATAGTATTAAATGAATGAGATGATGAGTTTGTTTCTTCATCTGAACAGATTTAGAGAAATTTAGCATTACATCACTTGCTCACTAATGGATCCTCTGCAGTGAATGGGTGCCGTTAGAATGAGAGTCCAAACATCACAGTAATCCGCACAACTCCAGTCCATTAATTAACATCTTGTAAAGTGAAAAACAATACAAATATTTATTAAACAGAAATGCAATAAATTCTACCAGAGCTTCAAAAATTCAGTTTATGTTTCCTTTCCACATTAAAATGTATTAATAAAACAAAAAAGTAACGCACAAGAATATGACATTTCCAATGAGGATAAGGGTTATTTACCATGACCTAAATAGTAATAAAATATCAGTCTTACACTATTTTTATCAGGAATATAGGCTATGCCTGATATAATAATCACCTTATATCTTTATCTGAATTTTTAATAATCTTTGCACAAGTAGAATTTGCCCAAGCAGAGTTGGTTAATCAAACATCATCAAAGCATTATGAAGCTACTGTCAGGATCCTGTCCTGATCCTTTAGTTCTTTTGAAGTTTATTAGGTTTTCTTTGATTTTGCTATTTTGCTCTAGTCTAGTTCCTGTCTTTATTTTTGCTCTAGTTTTCCTAAGCCTCTAGTTTGGTTTCTTTCTTTATTTTGATTTTGTGTTTGCCCAGTTTTTATTCCAGTTATCGATTCCTAAAATTTGCCTTTTGGTTCATTCTTTTGTTTTATTTGCTCTCTGCAGTTTGAATTTGTTTTTCTTTGTTCTTTTCTTTCTAGTCATTCATTGCAGTCAGTGTCTTATTTTGCTGCTTGTTGTTCTCTCTTGTGGTCTTGTCTTGTG
>NW_015662163.1:3206209-3207626 GCF_001515625.1 Sinocyclocheilus rhinocerous
TATATATAAACAATATTATTATATTAAAAATACTAATTATAATATTTCTCTGTAAAAAATTGAGTATTACTTTGTCCAGGTCTGACCTCGGCCGTCCTCCTGTTCTCCAGCAGACTGCCCTTTCCTACTGTTTGGACTCTCACATCAGCCCTGTTAATCCTTGTCTTGTCAATAAACCTCACTCCCTTGATCATTCTGCATCTGGGTCTTTCTCTCTCTAGTAAACTGCTGTGACAAAACCTTGACAGAACGAACCAGCCATCACCAGACCCAGCAGCAATGAGCATCCGTATAGTTCCTCCCGGTACTGCCAAGGAGAGACAGGCACTCCAGCAGGCAGTGACATCGCTCCGCCAGCATGGCCGGGATGTGCGTTCATTTGCCCAGTTCTTCTGGACCATGGCAAGGGGCCTGGAGTGCCCAGATTCAACCCTTAAAGAGGCATTCAATCTCTGCTTGGATGATCCCATACTCTATCTCCCTTGTTCTCCAGCAAAACTTTGTCCAGGTCTGACCTCGGCCGTCCTCCTGTTCTCCAGCAGACTGCCCTTTCCTACTGTTTGGACTCTCACATCAGCCCTGTTAATCCTTGTCTTGTCAATAAACCTCAATCCCTTGATCATTCTGCATCTGGGTCTTTCTCTCTCTAGTAAACTGCTGTGACAAAACCTTGACAGAACTAACCAGCCATCACCAGACCCAGCAGCAATGAGCATCCGTGTAGTTCCTCCCGGTACTGCCAAGGAGAGACAGGCACTCCAGCAGGCAGTGACATCGCTCCGCCAGCATGGCCGGGATGTGCGTTCATTTGCCCAGTTCTTCTGGACCATGGCAAGGGGCCTGGAGTGCCCAGATTCAACCCTTAAAGAGGCATTCAATCTCTGCTTGGATGATCCCATACCACAATGGGAGATGGAGCAACTAAGGATCCTAGACTATTGGAACTTTTCTAATTATCTGCATCACCGCAAAGACTGGCAGATCCTTAACCCTCCTGAGGATGTCAGCAGTGAACACCACCCTGCCCTCCTTCCCTCTTCGAGTCAAGTCCACGATCATCTTCTGACTCCCACTGAGAAACGAAGAGACAGAAGAAAGAGGGCGGCCGGAGTTGCTGCATCTGCCAATGAGTCTTCAGTGCTGGCTCCAGCCTCTGAATCGGCTAAACCCACCGCGGTCACGCCTGAGTCAACCAAGTCCTCTGAAGCAGTCAAGCTCAAGATAGCTTCGAGAGAAGTTTCCCAGTCAACCTCTGTTCCTGTGTATGTCAAGTCCGTCCCGATTAAGTCAAAGCCAGTCATGTCCAGTCTTGACAATCCTGTGTTTATGTCAGTCCAAGCCATTCAAGAAGTGGGCGATCCGACAACCTCCTTCCCTGGGAGGCGTAAGGGTAGGAGGGCCCGTGCCAGGAGGGCTA
>NW_015662163.1:3209440-3241052 GCF_001515625.1 Sinocyclocheilus rhinocerous
TATATATAAACAATATTATTATATTAAAAATACTAATTATAATATTTCTCTGTAAAAAATTGAGTATTACTTTGTCCAGGTCTGACCTCGGCCGTCCTCCTGTTCTCCAGCAGACTGCCCTTTCCTACTGTTTGGACTCTCACATCAGCCCTGTTAATCCTTGTCTTGTCAATAAACCTCAATCCCTTGATCATTCTGCATCTGGGTCTTTCTCTCTCTAGTAAACTGCTGTGACAAAACCTTGACAGAACTAACCAGCCATCACCAGACCCAGCAGCAATGAGCATCCGTGTAGTTCCTCCCGGTACTGCCAAGGAGAGACAGGCACTCCAGCAGGCAGTGACATCGCTCCGCCAGCATGGCCGGGATGTGCGTTCATTTGCCCAGTTCTTCTGGACCATGGCAAGGGGCCTGGAGTGCCCAGATTCAACCCTTAAAGAGGCATTCAATCTCTGCTTGGATGATCCCATACCACAATGGGAGATGTAGCAACTAAGGATCCTAGACTATTGGAACTTTTCCAATTATCTGCACCACCGCAAAGACAGGCAGATCCTTACACCATCAGAATTAGTCTGCAGAGACCCTGCCACCCTCCCTCTCTCATCAAGTCAAGTTCAAGAACCTCTTCTGACTCCAACATTAAAGCATAGACTGAGGAGGAGGAGAGCGGCCAAGACTGCAGTATCTGCTTCTGAGTCCGCTCCATTGTTGGCTCCAGCCCTTGAGTCCGCTCCAGTGTCGGCTCCAGCCCCTGAGTCCGCTCCAGTGTCGGCTCCAGCCCCAGAGTCAGTCTGCAGCAACCAACCTGTTCCTCTACCTTCACTGAGTCAAGTCCCAGATCAACCTTTTGACTCCGAAGAAGAAGCGTAAGTCAAGAAGGAAGAGAGCAGCCCAGAACACCGCATCAGTCTCAGAGCCAGTTGAATCTGCTTCTGCCAGTCATTCCAGAGCCGGTCAAGCCCGCTCCAGTCATTCCAAGGCCGGTCAAGCCCGCTCCAGTCATTCCAAGGCCGGTCAAGCCTGCTCCAGTCATTCCAGAGCCGGTCAAGCCCGCTCCAGTCATTCCAGAACCGGTCAAGCCCACTCAAGTCACCCCAGAGTCTGTTGAGTCCACCCAAGTCCTCCCAGTGATGGTCAAGGTATCTTCAAACATTCCTGAGTTGATTGAGAGGGTTGCAGTCACCCCAGAAGTGGCCAATCAAGCACCTTTGAGCCCTCTGAAATGTAAGAAGAGGAGGGCACACATTGTGCAGTCAAACGCTCTTCTTTCAGAGGTCCCAAGCACACTGGTCCAGGAAGGCCTGAGTCCAGAGGTCTCCGATCCATTGGCCCAGGAGGGCCCGAGTCAGGTGCCCCCGAGTTCTGTGGTTCCAGAGGACCTGAGTCAGGAGAGCTGAAACCCATTGGTACAAGAGGGCCTGTATCAAGAGTCGAGAGGTCCCTAATCCTGTGGTCCAGGAGGACCCAACTCAGTTGGTCCTGTATTCAGGGGTTCCAGAGGTATACAGTCTGGAACCAACCCCTAAGCTGCCTACTTCACCAGCTAAACCTGCGTTGAAGGAATCTGAGACTGCACCATCTGAATTATTCTTGAGACCGGTTTTGTCCAAGGTGGGCACTCAAATCAGCACTGCTGCCTCAACAGAAGCTGTTCTTGACCTGGCCATGAAGGCTACCCCAGAACAGCGAGCCAGTCCAGTTGTGCCCACAGAAACCAATCCTGTTTGTCATGTCATGCTTTCTGAAACCATTCCTGTTTTGGCCACGGAGGCCCTTCCTGAGCATCTGAGTGCACCTGTTAGGGCCACGGAGGCCATCTTGAATGTGATCTCCAGTCATGTTTTGCCCACGGAGACTGATCTTGTCTGTAATGTCATGCCTTCTGATCCTGTTCTGGCCATGGAGGCCCTTTTAAAGCATCCATGTTTGCCTGTTAAGGCCACAGAAGACCGCCTTGGGGCTATCATCCAGTCTAGTCATAACCACAAAAACAGAACCTGCCAGTCATGTTACTTCCTCAGAATCAGCTTCAGCCCTGGTCATGGAGGCCATTTCTGGGCATCTTGATCTGCCCGCTATAGCCACGGAGGCTACCCCTGAGCTGCGAGCTGCTCACTAGCCATGACTCACCAAAGAGATCATTTCTGCCAGTCTTATGTCATCTGAGGTCATTCCTGCCAGTCAAAACACAGTCAAGAAGTCTGTATCAGCTCCAGCATTGCGTACATCTTCTAAATCGGATGGAGTCTCTGAAACTGTGCATGATGTCACGTTGGTTCAGGAGTTGTCAAAGCAATTCTCATTACCTGCCAGTGCAGTTATGGCCCCTGAGTTTATTCCCAAGCACTTCCCTAATCAAGAAACTTTCTCTGCATCTGGTCCAGACACCAAACTCAGTTGGGAGTCTCCACCTGTGAAGCAGCCCCCGATCTCTAGAGGTGTTAATAATCGGGCTCCCATCTTACCTTCGGTGTTGCCTGGCCGTCATGATTTCACAAAGCCAACATTTCCCTGGGCAAGCCCAAACTATCCTGCAGGACTGACTCCCACCCTTCCTGTCCCACCCCTTGTGTTCCCTGGCTGTTACGGGACTCCAGTGTTTATCCAGTGTTGATCCTGTCCTGACAGTTTTGTCTGTCTTGTCTCTGTTCAATGTTTCTTTGTATGTTTTGTGTCTGAGCACATGGCTCTGTCTTTATGTTGGCCGTGTGCTCCTCTCGTCCTGCCCCCTTGTTTCCCTTTACCATGCTCCCTTGTTTAGTCCTAGTCTAGTTCTCTTTTACTTCATTGTGACCACTTCATTGTGGTCCTCATGTGCTCTGCTCCTTTATATTGTGCCCCTTTCCCTCATGTCTCTGCTGGTTCGTTGTGTTAGTTCCTTGTGTGTAAGAGATTTCCTTGTCAGTCAAATAGTCATATTGGTAGTGATATATTTTACTCTCCTTGTCAGTCTAGCTTTGCATTTAGTTCGTTTTAAGTTTATTAGGTTTTCTTTGCTTTTGTTATTTTGCTCTAGTTTAGTTCCTGTCTTTATTTTTGTTCTAGTTTTCCTAAGCCTCTAGTTTGGTTTATTTCTTTATTTTGATTTTGTGTTTGCCCAGTTTTTATTCCAGTTATCGATTCCTAAAATTTGCCTTTTGGTTCATTCTTTTGTTTTATTTGCTCTCTGCAGTTTGAATTTGTTTTTCTTTGTTCTTTTCTTTCTAGTCATAGTGTGCAGTCAGTGTCTTATTTTGCTGCTTGTTGTTCTCTCTTGTGGTCTTGTCTTGTCTTGTGTTTCGTGTTATGTCTTGTGTTTGTTCCTGTTCTGTGTCTTGATTCCCCCCTGGCTGCTGTTCTCAAGACCTGGCTATCTGACTGGACTGGTTTCACTACAGCTCAAAGTATCAAGCCCTGGTTTCTCAAGCTGACATTTTGGGAGACAAAAGAATTGAATAGGAAAACAAAATATATATCAATATTCGTATGGAATATTAGATATGAAAATCTGGCCAATTACTACTCCCATTATTACACTTCTTTTTTCAAAATGCTGTCCCAACAGCACTTTAATATGCAAATTAGATACAGTTCTAGTAAACTGCTGTGACAAAACCTTGACAGCTACACTAGATTTGTCCTTTCAGGGTTTAAATTTTCTGTATATATCCTCCTGAGACCCAGCTATGGAGTTTTTGCCTCTGTAGTGGACATTATATTTTAGTGAATTTCTCTGAGAACTCACATGTCACAGTTTTAAGTCTGGATGTCCTGTACAGAGCACATTCAGGGCTTTCCAGAGATACCAAATGATTGGATGTTTCACCATGACCACTCCCTCTCCTTGGTTTTTAAAAATGGCTGACATTAATTAATGCTGTCCCAACAGCACTTTAATATGCAAATTAGATACAGTGTATAAATAACATTGTGTTTAATGGGAAAACCAGTTTATGGAATTTTTACACAAATATTGCATAAAGCAACATGGTATATTAAATAATTTTGTTATATATTTTATAACATAGTTGAGAACCATCCTTAAACAAAGTTGGGTATAAACAAAATCCTGAAACCTAAAAATTGATTGGTGATTTAAAAAAAAAAAATCCCATTGTTTTTGCCTTTTCATGTCTTTTCTTGTCATTTTATTTTTAGAAAAACTGAGTCCTGTTTTCCTCTACAGAGGACATAGCATAACATATGAATAAAATATAATTTTCAAAAAAATGTTATTTTACCATTTTTTTCTTATGCTCTAGTCCAAACAATGTAATGACATGAAAAAATACTAAATTCACAAAGCTTTTTATTTCTGGTTCTCAGGAGGATATATTTATCATGGCTACACACGTATATGATAGTTTACACAAGACTTATGATTAGATTTATTGAGGAGAATTTGTTTAATTTACTTTTATTGTGACACACCTTTTTACACTCCACACTTTCAGATAATATTTTAGAAACTGGATTAGGCAGATGCAGATAATAATAAACTGCTATAATCACTGACATGTTGTATCTGATTGTGAAATTAATGTTGTTTTACTATCCAGTTGTGAAAGCTGGGAGGTGAAAGTCACAATTGCACATCATTGACTCCACCCAGCCTTTATCTGTGCATTTCATTCCTTTCCTCAGCATTCATATGAAGTCATTTACAGTAAGTAATCACTTTATCTTTATCTTTGTAAGTGACTTACAATACACTTATAAGAAAGTTATAGAGTTACAGCAAGTGTCTTGCTCTAGAGCACAATGTTCTTCAATTATGCTGATTTAATTATCATAGACTAACCTAAACCTTTAACATTTTTTTAATAAAAAAATGGATGTTATTTAGTCTCTAATGCTGTTTCCAATTGTTGTGTCCATTATAGGGGTCCCCACAATGTAGGCTTTAAGGACTTATAATATAGATTTTACTATCTAATCCAATCTAGATTTCATAAAACAGAAGACCCTGACATTTCTGCATTTGAAATATATTATGTATACACTACATAAATTAGCTGAGAAACAAAGATTCACTCTGCTATAATTATGCTCAGAAGTGGGTTTTTGGTTTTTAGAGCATTAAGGCTTCACTGTCATTCTTCCATTTGATCCCAAAAGTCAGACGAGGCAAGAAAAAAAATGGGAATGTTTCATTAATTCCTAAAGTGTGAGAGATTCTTATGAAATTCTACTTAAGTTCAATTCATTTATTATTCCCAAGGACGTTGTTTAATAGAGGTCTGACAGCTTCACTCCAAATTCTTTCACAGAAACCAGATTATTTTCGAATTATCTAATGTAAACCATGTCAATCTTGCAAAGATTCCATAAGCATGTTTCATTATTACTAATTACTAATATCTCCCAAAGGTTTCTTCAACAGGGTTGCACAGTTCTCAATAAACTTGTGAAACAAGCTTGGAACCAGGGTTTATTTTAGTAGCTAGGCTATATATTTTAAATATTTTTATTTATTAATATTTTGAATTAGTTTTATTTATTTGTTTATTTATTTAGTTTTGGTAATTTTATGTGCTTTTTCATGTGACCTCATGCACATTAAAACAAAAAACGTCCTGATATAGCACAGGCCTATGTATTCTACAGAAAAGTAAGTGTAATTTACGTTAGTATAGCCTACCATAGACGCCATACTGAATTTAACGCGTAGGAAAAGGAGACGAGATCCTGTAATTTTCACAGCTCACAACTTTTAAAAGTGTTTTATCGAGCTTAGTCTACTACTTTTTTTTTTTTTTTTTTTTTTCTTTTTTTTTAGAAAGACATTTCGTCAGCTGAACAATCGTTATGTTGCTAAACAAAAGTGGGCTATAATCCATTGAACGCCACGTCCTCGTTTTTATTCCTTTCAAAAATTAAATTTGGCGCTACCCTGACAAAGACGTTCTGGACGTTGCTTCTGTCCGTTCTAACACTAGGTCTAGGTCAGTGTTTAACAAATCTTGGTTAGAGAACATTTAAGGTAGGCTAGAGTGAATTTTGTTTTGTTGAATTTTAGTGTCTGTATTATGTCAGTTTCCCTCAGGTTTACACAGGTGCCCTAGCAGAGTAAGTAACCACATGCTCATCACATTATCTATTGTAACATGTTCCAATAGCCTTGAAAGAGTCCAAATAATTCATCATGAACACTAAATCTATTGTTTTATCATTTCAACACTAACAAACTTTTTTTTTGTGAAAGGTTTTGCATAAAGTGTGCTTGTGCAAGACCTGTTTTTCTTTAGGCTACATTAAAAGATAATTTGTTATATTGGTATCTAATGATATATAGTTATCTAAGGCAAAGATATAATGTAATGATATGTAAACATTTAGACAGTGACAGCAAAGGTAATGGGTTTGATTTTCTAGGAATGCATGAACTGATGAAATCTTGAATGCAATGTTGGATAAACTCATCTGCCAAATGCGTGAATGAAAATGTATGCAGAAGTTCTCAAACCAGGTTAAAACATACCTACAGGAGAAGCTGTCTGCAGACTTTACTAACTGTCTACTAACTGCCGTGGCTCTATAGGAGTTTGTCTAGTTTTCCCCCTTTCTCAACCCCCCATTCTTAAATGGGGGGTACAATGCTGTTTCATGCATTCAAAGTTGTTTACACTGTTAAAGAGTTGGATTATCATGCTAAGCATGGACAAAGTTTCAAAAAACAATTTGGGGAGTATTTCTGTGCCAAAAATCTTACTTCTGGGTTCGTACAAATTTCGGAGAGTTTTTTTCGATCATGGCTCTTCATGACGTAAACGAGGGTGGAACTCCTTATATGGGCATTTGTCCCGGAAGAACACACCCGCGCATGCATCAACCAGAGCAAGAGCGAGATCGCGCCCATCAACGCGCTTCATCCTTAAAAAAATTAATTACACTTCTAATACAATATTCTGAAAGATGGTTTTGGTCATTTAAGGTAGTTATCACGCTGATATATGTTCAATTGTTCGGTTTTGTGATAAGGTTGATTTTAGCTAGTAATTTGATGCTATAAAAACGCGAATCTCTACTGCGCAGACTCTGGCTCCAAATGACGTCATTTACTCAAGATGGCAGTGGCTATACTGAGATGCTTTGGCTTCACTTGGAAGGAGGTGGAGACGCGCCGTCCATCTTTTTTTACAGTCTATGGCTTCGCTGCACGCGCACGGGTCTCGCTCGGGAAGAATGTCTCCAAAGAAGTGTGTTTTTGATTGTAAAGGAAAGATAACTTTGTTCAGCTTCCTAAAGAACCCAGCGTTATGTAAACAATGGATGCCGTTTGTTTTTCCGGGGCAGCAACGGAGTTTCACCAGTGTGTTTGTTGACGAATGTTTTATAAACAAGGCCCAGTTCGATGCTGTATTTGCACATCGTTTGATACTGAAAGATGGAGCGGCCCCAGCTATAAAAGATCCCGGTCATGATTCAGAACTACAGACGGTAAGTGAAACTGCATCAAATGTCTGTGTTTTGTTGGCAATCGGAGCTCACGTGCTCGTCAATCTTTAGCTCCGCCCACAGCACGCCTCCTGGAGCACGGCTGTTTCCTGAGCGAATCGTAAAGCTGTATCTTTCTTTTATAAATATGATAAAACTAAAGACTTTTTGGAGATATGAAGGATGCAGTACTACTCTATAGGTACTCGAGAGTAACATGAGATTGGGTGAAACTGTGTGTGTTATGTCCCCTTTAGGCAAATCCCTTAAGGTATGCCAGATATTCATGCAGCAGTGTAGCCGTCTAATCCTCCAGGAAGTTAAAACACTCTCCACGGGCCGACCAGCTGACAGACTGAAATATAATTATATAAAACAGCCAACCAGAACTGCAACCATGCTCAGGAGAATACACTTTGCTTACCTGGAGGACATTTTTATTGCTTAAAGGGGTCATATGACCTAGTCTTTGCAACTTTACAGATCTTCTTTTTGCACCATGAGCTTGTAACACTCCAAAGAGAAAATAAAAATTTAAATACCATCATATGATGCTTCTTTGAAGTCTTCTTTGACCTCAGAAGACTACAGAGGGTAGTCCGGACTGCTGAGCGAATCATTGGTACAACCCTCCCTTCTCTCCAAGAACTGTACTCATCCAGAGTGAGCAAAAGGGCTGGCAAAATCACTCTGGACCCCTCACATCCAGCACACTCCCTCTTTGAACTGTTGCCATCTGGTCGACGCTACAGAGCACTGACCACCAGAACGACCAGACACAGGAACAGTTTCTTCCCACAGGCCATCCATCTCATGAACACTTGACAATAACTATGGAACACACACTATTTATTCACTCATACACTTATTTATCTAACACACATACTCAGTCTACACCTCAAATTTGCACATAATATACAGTACCTGTACATACAAAACTGTCTATTGTAATATACCTGCACATACAACTGTCAATTTATATATTTTTATTCCTTATTTACTTGTTCTATTTTTTATTATCTGTGTTTTTTGTTCTGTCACTGTCATTCTGTTACACTGTGGAGCTTCTGTCACGAAAACAAATTCCTCGTATGTGTAAACATACCTGGCAATAAAGCTCATTCTGATTCTGATTCTGATTCTGACCCCTTTAAGTAGCTCATTCACAGCTTGTCAAACTTAATGGAGTTCTGGTTATATGTGACCCTGGATCACAAAACCAGTCATAAGGGTCAATTTTTCGAAATTGAGATGCATACATCATCTGAAAGCTGAATAAATAAGCTTTCCATTGCTGTATGGTTTGTTAGGATAGGAAAATATTAGGCAGAGATACAACTATTTGAAAATCTGGAATCTGAGGGTGCTAAAAATCTAAACATTGAGAAAATCGCCTTTAAAGCTGTCCAAATTAAGTCCTTAGCAATGCATATTACTTATCAAAAATTAAGTTTTGATATATATATGGTGGGAAATTTACAAAGTATCTTCATGGAACATGATCTTAATATCCTAATGATTTTTGGCATAAAAGAAAAATCGCTAATTTTGACCCATACAATGTATTTTTGGCTATTGCTACAAGTATACCCGTGCTAGTTGAGACTGGTTTTGTGGTCCAGGGTCACATATATAGAAATAAATGTAGAAATAAAAATAGACACAATTTAGAAAATTATTAACAGTATAGAGTGAAAACTGTTGCGGACAGCATGATTTTTATGGAATTTGATGAGAAATGCTTGAGTTCATATTCAGATCTCTGATTTAATTGCAGACTTTGAGACCTTGGAAAGCTGAGGACAGTTTGAGACTGTTTTGATTTGTTTTTTCATGGAGAAAAATCTAAGTATAAAAAAAATCTAATTTAATCTTATTACTGTCTAGAATAGACAGCTATTAAATTATTTAATTATTGAGTCCGGCAATCAAAGTTTCATCTGTAATGTGACATATTACTACGTGAATCTGGATATTTAATAAGAAAAAAACATTATTATTTGGAAATTAAAAAGTGGATTACAAGGACATTTTGGGAATTTGAAATTACACCCAGAAACCTAGGATATTTTATTCACAATAAATCCTGGAAATTACATTAAGAATGTGACAGTGTTACTTTAGCATCATTGAAATTAAACTATTTGTATTCATATTTTGAATTAGTTATATTTTTCATTATAATTTTTAATTTTAGTCAATGTTTTAGTAATTTTTGTTGTTTTCTCATTTTTATTAGTTTTGTATTTTGTATTTGTAATTTGTATTTCAGCTTTGTTTTCTTTGCAACTAGCTGAAATAAAATGTTTTTTTTTTTAGATTGTATTTTATTTTAGTTAAAGTTTATATTATTTATTTTTTATGGCATTAACTTCAGTTAACTATAAAAACCCTGGAATGTAAACAGGGCCAGTTCAGAAACTTCCTACTGAAGGCGTTGGAAGCCATTCATCCAAATGCATGTAAATAGAGTAGCTGAGTGCATGATGTCATTCCAGTGCTAGGAGGCGCTGGTGCTCGTTACATCCAGGCATTTGCCACCAGGTTTCCATGACCCACACAACCTCATTTGTTTTCTTTTGTATATGTGTGGTTCAGCAGGCGAGACGGGTTTTTCCTGCTGATAGCTACCGATGACAGGCGTGAGTCACTCGCACAGTGCCCATTGTTTGCTGTTTGCTGATGTGGATGTAGATCTAGAGGGCATTTTCTGTTGCTGGTCCCAGCACAATGCACAATGGCACAGAGATGCTGACACTCAACAAAAATGTCTTTATTTAGCAAAATTGAAACGGCTCACTATGACACGTGTGTGCTTCACCACTAGTCCTCCCTGTTGTTTTCCCCTCACCTCATCCTCCCAAAACAGAGAAAGACAGGAAGGGAGAGGATGAGGGATTTCTATTAGTTAGGTTGAACCAGACTTCCAGTCTCGAAATTATTGTTTTGTGAAGTTTGTGAAGGCCTAAATTTCTTTTGCCTATCCGCAAAAATCCAGCATTTTTACTACTGATTGTAGGCCTATTTAATACCTATTTCATATATGATGCTAAAAGTTTAAGAATACTTCACTTGTCTGCATGTGATGTAATCTTTTTCATTAGCATAGATGTCCGCATTATATTTTTAGCCACAAAGTTAAAGGCGTGGCCATATGGACCCTTTCACATTTCTGAGATCCTCAGATGTGAAAGTTGGGTAAACTTCTATAGTGGTGGACAATAGATTCTTCAAATAGTCAAAGGGTCGGAAGAAAGAAAGATGTTAAATTTGCCGTCCTTCCCTCAGCCTCTGTATTAAGCAGCGTTATCTACTTTTCTGTAATTTAATGCCAATGTAATATAACACAAAGTATTATGTTATAAATTTACAATATTTAAAAAAAAAAGTATAATAATAATAATAAAAAACATTGGTAGATTTACCATGTGAATAACCATGGAAACGTCATCACAGTCTGTAAAACCGGTCCATTAGTGAAATTTTTGTGAAATTTTGCAGGTGAAGTAGGGCCATAGTGTATCATTGCAAGAAGCAGAGGTCACTTCCAAGGCAAGCAACTTTATATTAGTAAACCTGCTAGTTGGGGTGTTAAAAGTTCAAAAAACATGGAGAAATATTTGTCACATTCCCTCAGCAAAATCCCAGGTGTGTCCGAGATCGTATACTGTCTGAATAGGTACATTTGCAACCGTTAAAAAAAATATATGTTCTAAATCGTGTGAAAATGGGTAGTATGAAATTCAATGAAACTCAAATGTACTGCATTGACTATGTTGATATGGTCATGTGACCTACAACATCGGTTGCGTCACTTCCATTCACAAATCCTCTCCCATGGCCTCATGGGATAGTAAAGTGTTCATCAGATGCACACTTCCGAATTTCACTGGAAGTAGTAGGTCATCCTGATACTTTTCGCCTACTGTTTTTCAAATATTATGTTTTCAGACATAGTACTTTTTTGGTGCACTGTTTTCTGCATACTGTGTAGTTTACACAGAAGTATCTGATTTCGGATGCAATGCAGCTTGGAAGGAACCTATTTTCTGTGAATGTGCAAGACTTCCGACTCGAAGGCCACTAACTAGAAGAATAACAAAGTGCAGTAAATGGGGAAACTATTTGAGCTACAAACCAGTGTGTTTATAATTACATCAATACATTAAAATAATATGATATTGCAAACTGGTATTTCTTATCAAGCATCATAACAACCTGTTTTGTACAGCTAAAATAACTGGAACCGGATGACACCGGAAAGAAACCTTGCACGTTCAAGTTACAAAAGTCCACACCCACTATTAAATGGACGCATATTGATAGTGCATGTGCAACTTTACCACGGTTCAACATGTAGTGTGCATGTGTCGAAAACATACTTTGAAAGACTTGAATGCTTTATTTTTGCACGAGATGGAGATGAACGCGAAAATGAATTACCTTGGTCTAGAAAAACTGTTTCTGTATCTATAGAGACTTCTACATATATAAGTTTAAATGCAGTTTTCTAAACAAAATGAATGCATTGCTTATGAAGTTTCTATCATAATTTGGGACATCCATGATACCTGCTCATCTAGATATTTCAAAGAGACAAAAGTAACAAAACCCATTGTCTCAAACTCCTTACCATATCTGCATGATCGGTGATGATGAGACAAAGTTATAATGGCTGTTTCTGTTCATGTGTGATTCAGAATTGAGTCAGATAGGGGGCCTGCATGAGCGACACCGACCGAAGACATATTAGCGATCATGTGTGAGGCATTAAAGACAGGATTTTCTGCTGAATGAGTGGTGTCAAGGTCAGGAAGAAAGAAATAAGACAGAAAAGGAGTTTAACTGTGACAAAAAAACTAGCATGAATTATTCATTTGCCCCTTTTTCTTTCGCTCCTCTTCACAGCACACAGCCCTGACAGCTTTATTTCAGCTCGGTCTAGAGAAAAGAGTGTGGACTTTCTGCACCTTCTTACTTCCCAAAATGGCCTTTTAATTAGGCTGACAAATTACAGTCGACGTTCGCTGCAGCTATTGGGAAAAGGAACTGTGGGAAATTTGTGTTCCTCAAGCTTTCTTTTGCCTGCTGACTGTAAAGAGAAGCAGCAGCCGGTGGGAACCTATAATTGAGACAAAAATTCAAAGCACTAACATTAGCATCTTCTAAAAGTATCAGCTTCTTTTTTACTCTGAATATTTTATCACACACATATTTTTTTTATATTTACAGCATTTGTAATGTGTGATTTTTATATAAAGTGTCATGTTTTGTAATGTATTGATTAACAGTTATAATCCCACAGATCTTCCCAAAATGGCCTTTTAATTAGGCTGACAAATTACAGTCGACGTTCGCTGCAGCTATTGGGAAAAGGAACTGTGGGAAATTTGTGTTCCTCAAGCTTTCTTTTGTCTGCTGACTGTAAAGAGAAGCAGCAGCTGGTGGGAACCTATAATTGAGACAAAAATTCAAAGCACTAACATTAGCATCTTCTAAAAGTATCAGCTTCTTTTTTACTCTGAATATTTTATCACACACATATTTTTTTTATATTTACAGCATTTGTAATGTGTTATTTTTATATAAAGTGTCATGTTTTGTAATGTATTGATTAACAGTTATAATCCCACAGATAAAAATAGGTTAGGATCAAATGTTGTCCATAACAATTGCCTGTGGTAGCATATATACTGTATATACCCATTTTATGTATATATATATATATATATATATTAGGGATGTAACAGTATGAAAATTTCCTATCACGATTATAGTGACCAAAATTATCACGGTTATCAGTATTATCACGGTATTGTTAACATGTGCTGGAGATGTTCAAAAAGTACTGACAGACATCTAATACGGTTTTAATGATAATTAAAATATGAAACGGTAATACTAACCGTGGGTAATTTTATCACGATTTATCGTCAAACCGGTAATCGTTACATCCCCATTATATATATATATATATATACCACCCCCAATGAAAATGAAATTCATCTCCAATCCTTCTTCTATCGTCTCAGGTTTATCCATTGTTATTCGAATGCTAGAAAAATGTAGCTGGTTTTCTGGTAGCTGGTATGCTGGTTTTAAAAACCGGCAAAAAACGTTTACACGTAGTTACGTTATGATACGTAATATTCAGAAGGTGGGGAGATGGGGGTTTATATGTCTCTGCATCTGCTAAATTATTTATTTTTTTATTGCCAGTGAATAGGAGTTAAAACTCCCACTCGGGTGACACTACTCCTATAACAGACCATGCAAAATAACAAAAATAATAATATCTTTAAAATATTGCCAAGTAACGTTGCAACCTTACACAAACAATAAAATAAGAGAAGGACTTTAACTGTAAGCGACGCGAGCATACGCAAAACAAAGGGAACAATAACATCTTAATGTTCAAAATGTTAAGAAGATTTGTGTTTCTTTCTTTTCCTGATGTTTGTTATTTTTAACATTTTATATAGCCCACTTTTTTATAAACATTTTTGTTTTTATTTACCAGTTAGGCATGTTGACAATAACGTACAGTATATCTTCAACAAACGTTGTCTATGATGAAAAATGTAAGAAGATATGTTTACAGTGGACTTTTAAAATTTGCTTTGCTTGAGAAAACATAAAAATATACAGTTACAGCATTTTTTTACATGCTTATTCCTAACTCTTTAAGCTTTAAGTTACATTTCAACTGACAAGGGATCAATTTATAATCATGTTTATATGAATTATCCCGTGAACTTATTCTCTCAAATGGCATGGGTATGCAGAGCATTCGCAGCTTATATGGACGGAACGCCACTGGTATATACTATATACCCATTTGGGGGACCATAAGGCCATGAAGACATAGAATAAATACTCCAGTGTAGTTACAGGAATTTGAGGGTTCCTAAGAGATTTAGTTAATCAGCCAAACTTCGACCTCTGGTGGAGAAAAACAAAGAGTTGTGAGTAATTGCATGGACTTGCCCGTGGGATGTCTCATTACAGTTATAAACACCTTCTTTTAAAGTAAGTTAATTCAAAAATGAAAATTGTGTCATCATTTACCCAAAAAAATTTTTTGAAAAATGTCTGTTTTGTTTTTGTGCCCATACAAGAAAATTGTATACAATGTTGTTTGTATTCACACAGAAGAACAAAGTCATACAGGTTTGAAGCGACATGACAGTGAGTAAATGATTACAGAATTTAAAATTAATTTTTTGTGCATACCAGCACTTCTGACTTGTTTCTGGTACTCAGATTCAAAGTGCCAGTGTCTGGGTGATTAGAAATGACACTATATAAAGCACACTACCCAGGAGGGGGCACCGTGAATTATCTCTCTTCCCAACAAATCACGTGAATGAATGCAAGTGGAGTCAGTCTACCGCAAGAGTTTTCAAGCAGGGCAGGGCTCGTGCAGAGTAGTAAAATAATAATTAATTACTGATTTGAATCAGTACATTTTAACGAAAACAATACCTTAAAATGAAAAGAATCAGGTTTTTGCGATTAGATCCGTTTAAACCGGTAAACTCCTAGAAAGTTCAAGGATCCAGTAAGCGAATGTATTCAGACAGTAATAAGTTCAAAACAGCACTAATGCAGAGAAAACATGGCCGATTTAATCAGAGATAGGGGAGAGAATAGTGACTCGTGTCCAGACATATTTGGCTTAAAAGCACGAGTGTTTAATAATGAATCCTGGCTGAAGGTGTTTTAGATTATAGTACAGTGAACAGTGGTTTAGTAATTCTGAATGGATCCGTATAGTAGCATGTACAGTCAGGTCAAGGCAGCTGGTTTAGTGGTCTTTTGGCGTCTCCCTGTGGTCCTGTTTGGTATCGCAGCTTGACTTGTGCTAATTTTTATAAAAGTGCTCTAAACAATCCTCTCTTTCTTTCTTTCTTTCCTTCTTTCTTCTTGTGGCATTATAAATATATGTTGGGAATTATGAAAATTAAAAAAGTACTTACATTTTTTTTTTTTAAATTTGGGGGGGGCACTTTTTTGTTGTTGTTGGCACTTCTTTTTTTCCACATCAAGCACTGACTTAGAATATAGTGCATGAGTATTCTGAGCACTTTTATGATACATTTATGGTGCTTTTGCATAATTTTTGAAGCTTGAAAGCATCATTCCCCAGTTTGACTGAATAAATGATGACAGAATCTAATTTTTTGGCTGAACTCTTCCTTTAATCTTCAATCGCACATTCTTACTGTGAGATTCCCCTGTGCTGTGTATCTGAACACTGTCTAGACGGTTGTTTCTGCATTTTCAGACATTCAGCAAGAAACAAATTCTTTTGATATGCAACATACTGTACTTTTTCTGCTTCCACTCTAGGCAAATTGGCTCAAAATTAGATTGCAGAGGAAAAAGTCCGAAATAAGAATATGCCAAATGAGTGAAAGCTTAAAGGAATATTTCACCCTAAAATGCAAATTTACTTAAAATTTACTCCAAGATAAGTGTTTTTTCATTGGAAAAAAAAATGTATCATTTCACTTGCTCAACAATGAATCCTCTGCAGTGAATGGGTGCCGTCAGAATGAGAGCAGATAAAAACATCACAATAATCCACACGACATGAGTCCATCAATTAATGTCTTGTGAAGCAAAAAGCTATGTTTGTAAAAAACAAATCCATCATTAATCCTCTCACATCAAAATCCACCAACATACTTGTTTAGAACACTTTTGGATGCTTGATCTGTACATATTCCTTTCCTGATTCAGGCGAGATGACTTTTATACTGGAGAAGATATTATGGATAGAGGACTCAAATTTTTAGGAAACAACATTTTGAAGTTAAAAATGTTCAGTGATGGATTTTAACTTACAAACATGCAGCTTTTCACTTCAAAAGATTGATTAATTAATGGACAGGAATCGTGCTGATTACTGGATTATTGTGATGTTTTAATCAGCTGTTTGGACTGATTCTTTCTGACGGCACCCATTAACTGCAGAGAATCCGTTGGTAAGCAAGTGATGTAATGCTTTAAATGCTAAAGAAACAAACTCATCTACATCTTGGATGGCCTGAGGATGAGTACATTTTCAGCAAATGTTCATTTTTGGGTGAACTATTCCTTTAATGTTTGTGGCTGTTCAGTAACCAGATGCTAGAACCTTTGCAAGACGGTGAGTTTGCTAGATGAATTTCTTTCAGCTGTGCTTGTGTGTGTACGTGTGGGTGGTAACTCTCTCTTATACTCCATAGATGCAAAAGCTGCACCGTTGCTATGGTAAACGCAATTAACAGGTGCAACTTCAAGGCATCTCTTTTTCACTTAGCACTCATGAAGCGTCCCCCATCATGTTTTATGGGTCTATTTAAACTGGTGGTCCTCTTCAGACCGATTTGACGCTCATCAGTTGAATGCAAGCGAGAGGAATTTATTGTTTGTCCCATATAAACTGAATTATATCAGCGTGGAGCAGCAGCCTCTCATAAAAGCGTGCTAGCCAGGCTCTCTGTCTGTGTAGACGGCTAATCAGATGCGAAGATGTCTGCCACTTGACAAGCACCGAGGCTCAATGAGGTGAAGCTTTCCCTATTGCCAAGCCATCGCCACGGAAACGGCATTCCGTGCCAGAGCGCATCCTCAGGGACTGGAGGCGACTACCCACCACTTCTATCTGCACTAAATAAGTGGGTTGAAAAGGAGCTGTAGAGAGCAGACTCTTCCCCTGAAGACTTCCTCGGGCTCTCTAGGCGCCGAGGCCTCTGCTGTCTCACTGTAAAGCCACACTAATATCAAACACAGCTGTGCTGGCAGAACGCTATCACAGGCCAAGAGCTGGCAATTTGTGTCAGTAGCTGGAGTGCTCCTCCAATTTGGCGACCATTTGTTTGTTAGCTTAGGAAGTCGGTGTAACCTTACCTCAACACTGAAGGCTTTTACATTCAATCAGCCTTGAAAATTTGATCGGGAACTACCACGGAAATGACAAATGTGTCTAAAGAGTTTAAAATGACATGCACATGAGATTACTTATTCCAGCATGTCCAAAATATTATGTATGAGGAAAAAAGATTTTTTTAGGTGCTGGTCACAAAAGTTTTTCTTTATTTTTATTCACGTTTTTACCTCCTTTACTTTGCATTAATTAATTTTTAAAGTATAGATAGTCCATGGAATAACATATTTGTTTCACTATGTTTGGCTAAATAACTGTAAATGTCTTGGAAAGTTAGTTCTACTTTCAAAAGTAGAAAGTTGTGACCTTACTGTAAAAAAGTCTATTGCTCTAGGCCAGGGGTTCTCAAAGTCAAGTCAAGTCAAGTCAAGTTTATTTGTACAGCGCTTTTCACGATACAAATCATTGCAAAGCAACTTTACAGCAAATTAAGTTAGGCACAAGATGGTAATAGTAGTAGCCTAGTAGTAGTAGTTGTAGCCTAATTCATAGTAATAATACATGGCTCAAAGCACCTTCTCAAAACAGTTCTGAAGCATGCTTTTTGTTTATGTTTGCTGACAGACACCAGTGTTTCCCACAGACTTGCAAATGCAAATTCATTCTCTGCCAGCAGGAGGCGCAGTTGGAGATATAGCGGTTTCCCCGGTAACGGCTGTAATCAAATAAGCGCTGCGCTCACAAACGCTAGGAAAGACGAAATGAAAATGACATCACAGCTTTTCTGAAGACGGTCGGTTCTTTTCAATTATACATTCATATAAAAACACCCGCGCTGCATTTTAATTTTGAAACGTGCAGTGCTCAGTTTATTCAGTGAAGTAGAATCCTTTTGGAAAATCTATTTGTGGCCGGCAGTTTTGATTTTGTGAAAATAACAAATAACTCAATGTATGGGAAACACTGGACACTGCTAGAAGTCAAATGGCCATAATCTAAGTGATAACAAAAATAAATAAATAAAAAATTACTCATATTAGCGATGAAATGTCGTCCGATTATGTCAAACGTAACCGACATATTTAGTTTCGGTTATGATTAATTCAAATGTGCCCTGATTTCGGAGTTGCAGTGATAGAGCCTTCCTGTCATCTCCACAATAATTGACGTTTTGATAGTTGAGTCACTCTCCCACTCTTTAACTTATATTTAGGCACTGTGATTACTTGAATATACAGTCACTACATTCAAAATCAGATACGTTATAACTTATCACGCTAAAAACTTGTCACTCATGAATCATAACGTCTGTCTGCTGAGCCCTCGTGATAAGTGCGGTTGTCGACGTTTACATCAGCACCAGCGCCTCTGCAGTGTGTGTCCGGACCGGAGTTCGTACTTTGAGAAGCACTGCTAGGCTATTGCTCCAAAAACAAACAAACAACAACAAAAAACATTAACACAAAAACATTACAAACAAACTATTCACCTTATTTTTCGTTAAGAAAAGGTTGAGAAGGTTATTAAAGACCAGATAAATTTGAATGAACATTATGTTAACATGGAAGAACGTTTGTTCATAACTTTGAGAGAACCTTGCCAGAACATTAGCCTGGGAACATTCCTTGTTGGGATTCCAGCATTATATCATGTGTGGTAACCTTAATATTATTTAATTAATTCACATTCAGAAATTAACATTCAGTGTTACTTACAGCATTTTTATGTTTGTAAAATAAATAACATCGAAACATTGAAAATTAACCGCCACATTCTAAATGTAATTTCCCCCTGTAATTTATTAATGTACATTTTTGTGTGTGACTATCTCTTATTCATCACTTTTTAAAGTTTAAAAAACAGTTAGATAGTTCTAGAATCTATTGCTAAAGTTGGATTTTTCCATAAACTGCACTGAAGGAAGAACTAAAAACCAGTTTCCAGTGTGATGGAAATATTCATCATTATTAGGATGTGTGGGACAGCTGTGTAAACGGCATGTTTTCCCAACAGGCCTTGTGGACCACTCCTAAAAATGAAGGTTAATTCTGTGTTAAAAACAATACAGTTTTATAGCACTGCTGGTTACCCGGCATGCTTTGCGACTGGGGTCAAATCAGAGTGAGTTTGAATGATTACTCGCTATAGGAATATAGAAGTATGTGAAACGGGTTTAGGGGAATATAAGTCTATAATTCTCACTTATATTCACACTTATGTGCCTTTCTGTAGCATGATATCAATCAAATCAATCTGTAAATTATAGGTGGTGTATGAGGTGTTGATATGTTAAAACATATCACATGGTATGCTAAATGACAGAACGTAGTACAAAATACAACAGCCAATTAAACTGACATAAAATATTGCACTCTGCCAACTAAAACAGGATGAAACTGTAATTATAGAACTGCAGAATATGCTGACTGTGTCAAAAGCTTCAACACATTCCTTCAGTGTTAAATACGACTTAAGCTTTGACTCCACTGCATGGACACCAAGCCTGAAGGAAGTTTTATTTCAGATCTGTCATTTTTCAGGCCTTGAAACAGAGCTTGTTGTCCGTCACAGTATGTGAGATTCTGCCAGTTTTCTCTCAGTGAGAAAGTGATGTATGTGGGTAGAAGATGAGCACACATGGTGGGTAATTAGTCTCTTTGGGTTTGAGTTCAATGACTTACAGATGGCTGGGTGCATCAGTCAGACAAAGCAGAAATGTTTCATTTAATTCTTTCTGTCTTGTCCATTTAGACACTTTTAGCTCTGGTTAATACATACAACTTGAAGCACCTTGAGATAGAATACAAATTTATGGTGTTATTTTAAAGAGTCATCATGATTTGAAAAATTTCACTCAGAAATATGTCTCATTATGCACATAAAAAAGGGGTTGCAAACAGTATTTCACATTGATTAGTGCATCCAACATAGCTGTCAGTCCCCAGATTGTTTATGCATGTCCCATGTGCTTTAGCATGGGCTGTTCTGTGCAAATGTCACGTCTACAGTTTTTTTAAGCAATTTAGCAAAAAAAAACAGATGAATGCATTTACTATTTTTACTTAAGATGCATAATATGTTTTTTTGGTCCCATATGAAATATTTAGTTTTGAAATGTGGGGCATTACCATTGTGAGCAAGCTGATATAAATAAAGAGTTGGAGTTTATTAAATCATGGATGATATTCCAGAGAAGCTCAGGGTGTGTCATATTTAGTTACAGCTGCTTTCATTTTTTTGTCCCTAAAGAGTAAATGTGCTCAAGACGCTGAGTTCCTAACTTCATATTCATCACTTTTTTTGGTGGATTTCCAAGTAAGTGAAGTACCACACCTAACATTTACGGTATTATCAACATGTAACGTCATTCAAAGCCATTCTGTAATATGATGTATTTCCAGTGAAATATTCATTGTGAAAAAAATTAAGAGCATTTCATTACAGTACTATTATAATTCTGTTTTATCTATCTATCTATCTATCTATCTATCAACATTAGTTTATATAAAAAAATAAATGTATTATATATTTATATAATTTACATTTAACAATTTAGCATTATATATATATTATATATATGAAATTGCTAAATATAAAATATATAAAAATATAATACATTACAATACAGTGTTTATATATATTTATTTTTTATTAATAACTAAAATTTAAATATATAATAAATGTAATTTATTGTCTATTGGCACATTTTTATTGCAACATATCCTTCTGAATAAATATCATGCAGTATAAATTCATACGGATCTGTCAGTGATGCTTAATTGTCTACATTAATGTAATGAAATAATATATGCAAGGCAGCAGGAGGGATCAGGATGAAGGATGTTGCCCTTGTTGCACCTTCCTTCCCCCTCCACCCTGCAGCATGAACATTCCTCTGTTTTTATTGCTAGAGTACATGCTTTTCTGTATAATGCCTATTCTTATCACAGAAGAAGGTTGTAGATATAAAGATCCCCTAAGTGCTTTCAGATGTTCATTTCTGAGTACAAAGTTCAGTCTTAAACTTCAGCTTTAAAGTAAGCGTATGTATGTAGCCTACATGTGGAAGAGGGAGGGGAGGGAGTTAAAAAGACGCCCCGCAGACCGCAGCAGGAAACCATATTACTTTGGTTCTCACCAGCTTCCTGTTTCTAACACAGATATTACAGTACAGCTTGAGACACTGTGATTTACTTATTGTTACCTTTGACCTCACTACTACATATAACCGCATATTATGGAAGCCTGTTTCCACCATGGGGAAAAAAAAAAAATTAAAGAGGTAAATAGCAATTTTTTTACATCACAATTTTTGTCACAATCGCAAGGTACAGCTCAAAATTGCAAAATCAGAATTACTGGTAATTCAACTCTCAATTCTGATAAGAAAAGCCTGAATTGTTAAATATAAACTCATAATAACATAACATTTGACATAAAAAGTCACAATTACTTTTTTTCTGTGACAGGAAAAAAACAGAAGCTGAGAGATTTAAACTCAGAATTTTGAGAAAACTACAAGATGCAAACTTGGAAATAAGGAATATAAATGTTTAAATCTCTCACAATTCTTAGAATTGAAAAAAAAGAAATGTCTGAAATGTGATATAAAAAGTCACAATTACCTTTTTTCTTTTTTTCATTAAATGGCAGAAACAGGCTTCCATAGCATATTGCCACTAAGGAAAACGATTCATGCCAGACATAAGCAACAGAGGGGGAAAAAATCTTCTTATAAAATTAGTACTAGGTAACTGTTGCTTGGGCAACAATATGTAGAAAATACAACAAATATTTATTTATTTATTTACTTATTTGGCAGGTACAGTTTTTTTTCAGTGTGATAAAAATAGCTGTTAACTGGTATTAGAATTGAGAATTTCTCTCTCGACATACATTGTAAATATTATTTTACCTTCAAATTTTATTTTATTTTCAGATGGCTATTTTCTGATTACTTACAGAGTACAGAGCACAGTCATAGAGACAGTTGTGATTTCTCAGGACACATTTTTTGTTGATTAGGTAGCAGGAATATTTTATGTGTGGTATTCAAAAGAATCACTTACAGCACTTTTAATCAGATCTTTCCAGTTGTGCTTTGTCAGTTTCTGCCCCAGGATCTGCATCAATATGAAATAAGATAGATAGATAGATAGAGGTGAAGAAAGCTGCAACAAAGAACGCTGACTCACAACGCACATATCAGTTAGATAGCAAATGATGATTTATTTGCCACTCTATCTTCTCTTTAATTTGCCCTTCAAATGGACAATTGATGTCTGGCTCTCCAGACCACCAAAGTGCAGCGCTAGACAGAATCTTCCTACAGCGTTGTAGAACTGAGACCAGACAAAATGTAAATTGGTCATGCTTTTTGCATCTGTTTTGTCTGACCTTTTGTTTTGGGCCATTGTGTTAACATGTGCCAACATTTCGTAAAGGAAATCTACCTAGATTTTTACAGATCACTTAGAGAAGCCACACAATTTCAGGTATAATTCATGTAGCTCAAACAGTTTGGGATGAGTTACGCAATGTATAATACTTAGGACCAAGGGTTTTGAAAAACCATATCTTTGAAATGAAAACTGATTCAAAATAGCTTAGGTCTATCAACAGTCTACATCTAAATTAGAATTCAGAGCTCTATGATGATGATGTAACAGGCTCATATTGAATTAGGTTTATATGGTGGATTGTCCTGCTTCAATGAGCTGATTGCTTTGCAGATGTGAACAGCTGGCCATGTCAGGTCTATCATGATGTTGTTTGACTGAGCAGCTGTAGGCCTATGTATGTGTATGCAGAGGTGCACAAAGAACACAACTCTATAACTTTAGTGAAAGTATAGATACTGCTGGTCAAATATTACTCCATTACAAGTAAAGGTTGTAAAGACAGATTTTTACTTAAGTAAAAGCACAGAAGTGCCACATTTGAACTGAGTGGACAGTGAAATTGCTGTAAATACAGACTGATAAGAAAAAAAATCAAACCTGCTTTAAAACCCAGCAACACAACTGTAGCTGTATAACTTTACAACAGCAACACTTTAACAAAAAAGCAAAACAGCAAGACTTATTTGACATCATGGCTCTGGCGGTACTTTGATATCATACACAGAACGGTCTGCAGTGCTGCTTAAAGTCAAACACCTGTGTTTTGTTAGGAGACGCACAACAGTTCTGTGGTTTTATTGGTAATATTTTCTTTTACACAATTTAGCAAAATTAATATAATATTGTGTCTAATATATACCACAATATTAACTCCTTATTATTGAATTGTTGAAAATAAATATCACATTTGCAACAGGTCAGTGTTCCGAAAATGCTGGGAACTCACCTCGCTTAACCCTACAAGAGTGATTACTGGCTGTCAAAAAAAAATCACATTTTAGAGAAGAAAAACAATCACCCACCGACTTTTAAAGGTGCTACAGTAACGACTTCAAGGACCTTGATAGAAATGTAGTGGAGTAAAAAGTATGATATTTGTCTTTCAAATGTAGTGAAGTTAAAGTAATGTTTCCAGAAAAAACAATACTCAAGTGAAGTACAGATACTCAAAATACTTAATAGGCTACTCAAGTAAACGTAGGCCTACTTCATATTGTCCTCTGTATGTATGGGAAGGAACTTTCTTTTTAAATAAATTAGATTTTTTTTGTAATTTTTAATTTTTGAGGGGGAATATCACATTAAAGCTCCTGAGTATCAAAAGAAGAAATCTTTTATTGCATCAAACTATGTTGAAAAAGTAATGTTTCAAAAACAATACTCAAGTGAAGTACAGATACTCAAAAATACTTAATAGGCTACTCAAGTAAACGTAGGCCTACTTCATATTGTCCTCTGTATGTATTGGAAGGAACTTTCTTTTTAAATAAATTAGATTTTTTTTGTAATTTTTAATTTTTGAGGGGGAATATCACATTAAAGCTCCTGAGTATCAAAAGAAGAAATCTTTTATTGCATCAAACTATGTTGAAAAAATTAAATATATAATTTTATCGAACGACATCTGCATACACACGAAAGTATTTTGAATGGAGCAGCAAGTGCCTGGCATGATAAGTTTCTTTCATTATTTGTGACCCTGGACCACAAAACCAGTCATGAGTCGCACGGTTTCAATAGGAGATGGTCCTCACTGCAGAACTCCTCCCACCTTACATATACCTAAACCTACCATTCTCCACCCCCTGATCCCTAAACCCACCCATCTCCACCCCTAAACCTACCAATCTCCACCCCCTAGATGTGGATTCAACCACGCCCCCTGGATCTTGTGTTCTGCAGTGAGGGGCTACTGGAGAAATAGCCAATACATTGCATGGGTCAAAATGATCGATTTTTCTTTTATGCCAAAAATCATTAGGATATTAATAAAGATCATGTTCCATGAAGATATTGTGTAAATTTCCTACCGTAATTATATCAAAACTTAATTATTGATCAGTAAAATGCATTTCTAAGAACTTAAAGGCAGAGTAAGTGATTTCTGGTAGCCAATGTTGATATTTGAAATCACCAAAACAAACACGCCCCTACCCCAAAAGGGTCTTGCCCTTATTTTGATAGCTCCGCCCCACATATACGTACACAACCCAGGCAACGATTAGTTCTGTGAAATGTTCCCGTGCGCGTTCCCGTCAGCGTCCCTCGTGAATTTTGTCAGGAGTATAGGGGGCGCGCGCACACCGCTTTGCCACAGGGAGCGCGCACGGAGCGCGATAAGACAAACCAGAGCCGGGAACGCGGAAACAGTACAAGCAGTCGACGATAGAGCTGAGGTGCGTTAACCGCCGACTGCGGGAAAGAGCGACGCTCACCATAGAAACCGCGTTTGAAAACCCAGTTTCTGGGTGTAACAGATTTACTTTTATTTCAGGTCGTCGGATAAGAATCCCGTTTGAGTGGATAAAACCGAACCAGCGAGGAGAAAGGCGGATTGTTTCTAGATTTTAGTCGGGATTTGAGAATGTCGGGGAGCCGAGAGGAGGAACGGCGGAAACTCGCCGACATCATCAACCACTGGAACGCCAACCGGCTCGACCTGTTCGAGATCAGCCAACCGACCGAGGTGAGTCCGCGGAGCCGCCAGCGAGCGCAGGCCGCAGCGCTCCTGACGCTCCGCTCCGCGCCGCGAGCTTCATTCCCCCAGCACGCGAGCTTCTTCTAGTAAAGAAACGTGGGCATGATCTGTCATAGATTCTCTTTTTGTAACGTACAAGTGGCTCTGGAACGGCTAAATCACGACGGCAGATTTGTTGTGACTTATCTAATGCATTTTGAGTCAGTTAATGGCAGGTTACGGCTAGGTTGGAGAGGTGTAGTAAAGCATAAATAGTTTAGGATGGGAAAAAATGCGGACACTTTTGGCTGAGTCCCTGTTGCTGTTCGAAACTATTCGTTTTAACGTTTCTTACCATGCACCAGCCGGTCATTCACCGGGCTAAAATCGGTGCTTGCTGTTTGTAGCACAGAGCTGCATGCAAAGCTGTCAGATTAGATCTGACCAGCTGCATAATAGTGCTGGATGATGTTGGAGACGAATGTAATAAACATGGTTTGTTAGGTTTGGATGCCAATTGATGGTCAACAGAAACTGGTCATATAAGTGATGTAACGTTAACCTGAAATGCACCGGTGACTGTGCGTTTATTTGCACTGTGTATGTTTTCAGATATGTATAACGCAAGCGTCATGCATGTTGTCACTCCGCAATGCATTGCTATTTTTGCTTAAATATTAGCTCAGCATGTTTTAGATGAATCTAGCAAACAATCGCGGGATAAATGGGGTGTTTAACGCGCATCGGTCTTGCATGCATATTCTTTGGTATCTGCAGATGCATTGGATTGCACGCCAGATTTGGTAGGGAATTAGTGTTTTTAGGCGGGCAGTACATGAATGCATTGAATGAAGGGGGTTGGGGGTAAAGCATCAGGTCGGGGGTCTTCCCTGCTGATTTACTGGAAACCCCTGTAGGCTCTGAGAATATTCTTTGGCCCTTAATAATTCATGCATAAGTGATATTGAGCCTCTGGGGCACCTGCTGATGTGACATAATAAAAGCCTAGATTAGGTTTGTTTTGGTCTGTAGAGGGTGATTAGGAAGAAGTGGACAATGCATTAACAGAACCTCAATGAGAACCAGGAGCAGGAGTGTTGAAGAGCAGATGAATGATGACGTAATCGTCTGGTCCTCCAACCAATTGTGACAGCCGATTTGCAAGCCTGCTTCTATTGTCACATTTTATTCACTGGCACATTGTATAATAACTAGAAATCTACGGATATAATGTTTTTTTTTTTACATCCAGTACTGATTTTTTTCTTCTATTAACCAGTGTGTAGAATGTATTTTTTATTGTAGTCATTAGATTGCAAAACATAAATATAATGAAAATTGTGAAATTATATTGGTATATAATATGATAATATATTCCATTCAATAAATTCCGATAATTATTATTAGTTATGCCATGACATACTGCACGCAGTTGTTTTGCAATCTAAGTGGTTGCGTATTTATTTTTATCTTTTTGTTTTGGGCTGTGACTCGGGCTGTTATGCCTAAAATGCTTTGCATTTCTCACTTGAGAGTGAATGGCTATTATGTAAGGAGTCATTTATGTAAACAATCCATTAAATAAGTGGGTTACTTTACCAGTGAACCGCTATTTACTGTTGAATGCACAGTGGTGTAATGGCATTGAAGGGTACTTTATTTTTGGAGACACAAATGATGCAGTATATCAGTTGACCAGCTATTTAAAGACTGATTATCAGTCTATCTTTCTTAACACCACCGGATTTTAAAGGAATAGTTCACACAAAAATGAAAATTTGCTGATAATTTACTAATCCTCAAGCCTTGCAGTGAGTTGAGATTAAATTAAATTTAACATTACATCACTTGCTCGCCCAGTGGATCCTCTGCAGTGAATGCGTGCCGTCAGAATGAGAGTCCAAACAGCTGATAAAAACATCACAATAATCCACAAGTAATCCACACAACTCCAATCCATCAATTTACATCTGGTGAAGTGAAAAAGTGTATGTTTGTAATAAAACATAATTCATCTTAAGATGTTTTTAACTTTGCGCTAACAAGTCCTCTATTTATAATATTGCTTTTTCCTGTGTACTATTCCATTAAAGCATATTGGCTTAGCAATAGATTGATGTGTTCATTAAAAAATGCAGTTTGTAATGTTAACATGCAAGCTTGTCCATATGGATATTCTAAGATTTAAAGAGAAGGATCGTAATTGCCTGTATTTGGTCTGGAATTTCGATCAGTTTAAATGTAAAGATCAGTTTTGTAGCTCTATCCTGTGAAGTAGTGCATAGACAATCTCATGCTGTGCTTTCATTGTCAGCTTTAATATCGCAGTCATTAGGGATTGCAGTGTGTTTACAGATCATATTTGGAGATCCAGGGCAGATATAAAAAGTGCCTTGTTATACATTAAATAAATAAGCAAGTGTGTTTAACTAGCTTAGTCATTTATTGCATGCATAATTTATCAGCTTGGGATTCTGGGATTGTAGTAGGGATTGTTTTGCATGTTGTATCTGCAATGTGGCATCTTCCTGTTTTGCACAACTTTTCATGTTAGAATATGTGTGCATAGTAGGGCTGCACGATATTGGAAAAAACTCGCATTGCGATATTTAATTTTTCTGCGATTTATATATTGCGATATGAAAAAAAATCACCACATGACTTGAATAGTTTATTTGGAAAAAAAATAATGATTGGGGTGATTTTGTATAAATCAGCATAGGAAATAAACAAATTACAAGCATAGATAAATATAACGGAACAAAGATACAAATGAAATAAGCAGTGCTTTATATTTTTCCGGTAAGTCTAACAGTATTCAGGTACAGAAATTGAATAATCAAATGTAAAATAAAACTGCATAGTCTAAATTAAATCTAATAAATCTGTTAAAGCTACAAAAGTGATTTTTCTTTGTGTTTTGTTGTTTGATTAACATTGACGCGAGCGGCGCGGTGCGACGCTACAAAATACAATTAACTCATTATCAGTGATGCTGTCTACACTGGATGCGGCGCAGCACGACAAATCCCCGACACTAAACTGATGCCGCGTTCTCTTTATGACGTACTGACACAAAGTTCAAATGATATGCAACGGTCGCGTCCAGTGTAGACAGACTTTGGGGCCGTTCACATGTCGCGCCTAAAAACGAGTGGGAAAACGCCAGGCGCGCCGCTTTCTCCTTCTTTCCAAAGCGCTCGGAAGCTTGCGCATTCGTAGCGTCTGCCGTTGCTAAGCAACCGTGACCTGCGCTCTCCACGACGACGCGGAAGTTTCAACAAAGGATAAATGGATTTCCAGCACTGAAAATCGCGTGCAGTAGCTCTGCTACTAAATGCATTTAAAATGGGTATCTCTGTACAGCTGTCGCGTCCGGTGTAGACACAGTGTCTGTGTGTGAGCAAAGTTTCAACAAAGGATAAATGGATTTCCAGCACTGAAAATTGCTTGCAGAAGCTCCGCTACTAAATTTATTTAAAATGGGTATCTCTGTACAGCTGTCGCGTCCGGTGTAGAGACCATGTCTGTGTGTGAGCAAAGAAAACAATCAGTATAAATATAACGATCAGTAGCCTATACTAAACATCGCACATCCTGCGATGTGACTATCGCGGATGCGCACATCACGATATCGATGCTGAAACGATATATCGTGCAGCCCAAGTGCATAGTCTTCATGAAGTCGACATGCTGCCTTTAGCTCTCTCTGTTTAGGATAAATTGCTTGCAGTGTTGCTCATTGTAATTCACTTTGGATAAAGCACATATTAAGTGATTAAAATGTAAATAAAACATTGCTCTTTATACAGTAATCAAAAAGATACAAGATAACATGTTTAAAAAATGACAATACATGATCTTTCGATTACTTGAGCTTTTAGGAAGGGTGCATCAGGCAATTGTTTGAACTGATTAGTGTGTTGAAATGAGTTTGATTCTGAAATACAAAAACCAAGCTTTTCACCCATCGAATCTGTGTTTTTAAGAAAATGGAGGATCAAAGGGATGCATGCCATTTCCTGTATCTGCAGCTGCATCTTGTCCACCAAAAACAGTTTCATTGGGCCTGACTGTCCCCACCTTACTGATGTCTTGTGATTCCATTCCCACGTGTCTCACACTGGCTAAGATTGACTCTGTGAAGTCCACTTTGGCAAGAGTTTGCATGGCTGAAAGGACATAAAAAAATATTGTGAAGTTGTGTTGTTGCTAGGGATAAACCTATAATTGGTTTGGCTGACATTTTAAATTGATATTTATGCTTTTGTTCTATAATATAGGGTTTCCCACTACATTTAGAAATAATTGTGATGCACTAGAATGCGCTTCTGGGTTTCTGATTCCAGAACACTTTTAATTTTAGGCAACATTAAATTAAGAGTTTATGTATAATACTAATAAAACTGGTAACATTCATAATTTGTTACAAATGCACGTTATTAGTCAAGTAAAGAATGCTGTTCAGAGGTAAGTGATGAATAATTTAGTTATTAGTGCATCTAAAAGCAGAAAATTATGAAATATTCTACGTGTGATTATCAGGCAATTAAACATAATAATCGGTGTACATTTATGCATTTGGCAGATGCTTTTATCCAAAGTGACTTGCATTGCATTGATTATCAGCTGGCAATCGAACCAATGATTTGGGAATTGTTAGTAGCACCATGCTCTACTGTTTGAGCTACAGGAAGGCTATACCGGAAGGTTTACTGTTGTCATAAAAAATAAATCAACATTCATCATGTCTAGTTTTTGTGCATCAAAACTGGATAAGTGTCCCAGAGGTTATAACTTCAAAGAGTAAGCCTGCATTTTTTTACTAAGAATGCATAGCTCAGGGTAAAGGTGACGTGAAATTGTAATCAAATCAGGTTTTCCCTTGGTAGTATCTTTGCCTAACCTGATTGGCCCGTTCCCAGCAGGTGATAGTTCAGTGTCACTTGGGACATGGGAAAATATTTGAGCGTGCAGGCTTTCTCATGGTTGAAGCAATTTAACTGAATGTAGTGACCATTTGCACTTGTTGACAGTAGTGTTGCACGGTATACTGGTACTAAAAAGTTTTTTTTGTTGTATTTGTCCTTTTGTTTGTTTCTTGCATCTGTGTTCTTATTAAAGGGGTCATATGATGCGATTTCAAGTTTTCCTTTGTCTTTGGACTGTTACAAGCTGTTCGTGCATATATAAGATCCATAAAGTAAAGTTGCAAAGACTAAAGTCTCAAACCCAAGGAGATATTCGGTTGCACTTTATTTTACAGTACATGTACTTGCAGTTAGGGCTGGGCAAAAAATCGAATGCGATTTTAATGCGAATCTCGTCAGTAAAGCCGCTTCTGGTGATTAGTAGTAAATCTCCAGCACGTGCTTTCAGATGGAGCGGCATTTTAGAAAGGTGGGGCAGAGAGCAACAATAATACGGTATGTGGACAATAATGTGTTTTTTGAACCTTAAACCACATAAATACATTGCATTACACCAAATAATGTTATTTTTAGCATTGTCATATGACCCCTTTAACAACAAAGATCAAATAACTAATAAATGTGAAAACTGACCCCAAAGTGTTAATTAATGCATCAACTAACAAACATGTAGTCAGTCGTTATATACACCTGAATTCATATGACTCATGTCGTGTAGAGTGACGACTGACGTGACATGTGGCCAAGTATGGTGATCCGTACTCGGAATTAGTGCTCTGCATTTATCCCATCCAAAGTGCACACACACAGCAGTGAACACACACACACCATGAACACACACCCGGAGCAGTGGGCAGCCATTTTTGCTGCGGTGCCCGGGGAGCAGTTGGGGGTTTGATGCCTTGCTCAAGGGCACCTCAGTCGTGGTATTGAAGGTGGGAGAGAGCGCTGTACATTCACTCCCCCCACCTACAATCCCTGCCGGTACGAGACTCGAACCCACAACCTTTGAATATATATATCACTATATCTCCGCTCCAACAGTGTCTCCAGCTGGCAGAGAATGAATTTGCATTTGCAAGTCTGTGAGAAACACTGGTGTCTGTCAGCAAACATAAACAAAAAGCATGCTTCAGAACTGTTTTGAGAAGATGCTTAAGTTTTGAGCCATGAATTATTACTCTGAATTAGGCTACTACTACTATTACTATCTTGTATCCTGCAATAATCATTTACTCAAACTCACTTTTATGAGATGAAGAAAAAAAAAAGAAGAAAAAAAGAAAATCGGCCAAACATATCGGCCAAA
>NW_015662163.1:3241611-3243223 GCF_001515625.1 Sinocyclocheilus rhinocerous
CTTAAGTTTTGAGCCATGTATTATTACTCTAAATTGGGCTACTACTACTATTACTATCTTGTATCCTGCAATAATCATTTACTCAAACTCACTTTTATGAGATGAAGGGGAAGAAGAAAAAAAAAGAAAATCGGCCAAACATTTCAGCCAAAAAATCGGCACCATATATCGGCCATCGGCTGCCCTGATTTCTAAATATCGGCATCGGCCAGTGAAAAACCCATTTCGGTCGACCTCTAATGTCGTGGTTAAGGTCAGTTCTTGATTGCTTCATGCCTTAACTCATCATTAGTTCATATAACAGTAATATTTAATTTAGGTATTAGTACAAGATTATTCATGTACTGTTATTGTGAAGTGCTATTTTTGTATTGTGACAACACTAGTTTGTAGAGCTTTAGATCTGATATTATGTTGTTGATAGTGTCTCTGCATGTTTACATAATGTAATTTTTATTTGTTTTTTGCTGATAACTTACTAAAGGCAGTGGCTGTGTGGCGTGTGAAAGCATAATAGTGTTCTTGTGTACAAACCATCATCTTGTGTAATTTTATACTCCGAGATGTTAGAGAACATTAGATGTGACCTCTTTGCAGAACAAGCACTGCATTAGTACACAGTGCTTGCTGGTGGATTATAATCACATACTGCATTATATGAACTTTAATTCTGATTTCTCAGGGCATCAGAGAGTCAGGTTTTTGTGTTTAATGAGGTGCACAAGCTAAGAAAATGCAACATTTTTATGGGTCTAAAAATGTTGTGTTAGAAATTATGAGGCTTGTCACCTCAACAGCGTGTGGCTCTCTGGGAAATCATCTCCATGGTGATTTTGGTGCCTTTTATATGTGCACAGTCTGAGCCTGCATTTCCTTTTCTTTTTTGTGGGGAATGTACTGCAGTCTGCACTGTAATGGCATATGTATAAAACTAATGAGGTTTCCCTCAGCAGTAATTTAAAAATCCTAATCCATAGTTCCCTAATTTTAGGGGATTATAATTAGTGGTCGACCGATATTGGTTTTTTGACAGCCGATGCCGATATCTTGGAAAGCAGGGTGGCCAATAGCCGATATAATTTTATTTATTTTAATTAATATTTAAAGGGGTCCTATTATGCTCTTTTACAAAGTCTTGATTTTGTTTTGGGGGTGTACTAGAACAGGCTCTCATACTAGGTTGTTTGAAAAACACATTATTTTTCACATATTTTACATTATTTCAACACCTCTCTCCCCAGTCTGGCATGAACGGCTCGAATAGTTCCTGTATCAAATGAAGGCCCGCCTTCTGAAATACGAAATGTTCTGTGATTGGTTAGCTGGGCCAGTGTGTGTTGTGATTGGCACCACTCGACGCCTGTTCGGGAAATGTCATGCCCCTTACCATAGCCACCTGCTGTGAGCTTCAGTGTAAATATTGCATCAAAATCAAATCAATTTGAGCGCAATTTAAACCCGGATGATTGTAACCACTCTAAGTTCATCTGCCTTGGGAAAGCTAGCGTGTCTCAGACATAGTGATGATAACACTCGTTGCCTTCTCTAGTGCAGCTCAACCAGGTCTCATCCCATTCGTCGATATTTGTGATATCACAAATCCCGGGAAAAT
>NW_015662163.1:3243316-3243443 GCF_001515625.1 Sinocyclocheilus rhinocerous
GACTAACTAAAGTTGAAAAAGTTGAAAAAGTGAATAGGACCCCTTTAAGAAATTTGAAATTATTTGAAAATGGATTAAAAAAATAAATGTATTAAATGTATAAAATTATACTTCAGATGACAAAGTA
>NW_015662163.1:3245222-3246056 GCF_001515625.1 Sinocyclocheilus rhinocerous
CCCGGATGATTGTAACCACTCTAAGTTCGTCTGCCTTGGGAAAGCTAGCGTGTCTCCGACATAGTGATAACACTCGTTGCCTTCTCTAGTGCAGCTCAACCAGATCTTGTCCCATTCGTCGATATTTGTGATATTACAAATCCCGGAAAATATGCGTTGTGGTCCAAACGAGTCGTTCGTTGTAGTTTTTGAAAAGTTTCTGTTAAATTTCTGTTAAATAAAATATCTCCTTTTGAAGTGGACTTTGAGCTTTGTAAATTTGCAGATCTTTTTTATGCTCAAACAGCAACATTACAGACTAACTAAAGTTGAAAAAGTGAAAAAGCATAATAGGACCCCTTTAAGAAATTTGAAATTATTTGAAAATGGATTAAAAAAATAAATGTATAAAATAAACATACTTATACTTCAGATGACAAAGTATTTTTAACAAATAAATAAATATTTAATAAAAATATAATTAAAAAGGAAATAAACTGTAACCAACAGCTCGCAGTATTCTGGTAAGTTTGTGTGCATTGGGAATAATATTTTTTCAGATAAAGCCAAGGTAACACTCATTTTACATACAGCACAGTGACATGAATATGGCAGTGGGCAAATGCATAAAGTGCAGCATAATTTGAAATCACGAGTTTGAAGTTTGTCTATCGCGTTTCTCCAGTAAAGCTGAACTCTCCTCCAGTCCGCATTCAATTCGCACGGACCGACCGTCACACAGAGAACACGCGATCATGCAGGTCACATGCATACTTCACAAGATCTCACAGCTGACTAAGTTTGCAAGGTTTGTGAAATTAAATGTTCATTAGTCATTCAAAGATTTGTTTAAAT
>NW_015662163.1:3247350-3263708 GCF_001515625.1 Sinocyclocheilus rhinocerous
AGCATAATTTGAAATCACGAATTTAATGTTTAAAGCATTCAATTTGCACGGACCAAAAGTCACACAGTGAACACGCGATCATGCAGGTCACATGCACACTTCACAAGATCTCACAACTGGATCCGACTAAGTTTGCAAGGTTTTTGAAATTAGATGTTCATTAGTCATTCAAAGATTTGTTTAAATGATATAAATGCGTATTTGCTGAATGCTGACGGCAAACGAGAAAGTATTATAATGTTTGCCTTTCTATTACTAATAATATAAAAGCAATCGTTATAATACTTTTTGTATACATTTTAATTCCTTTGTTTAACCGTTTTATCTGATTATTAAACAGACTTCTAGACAGAACTGTTAACGACGACAGCGAACAAGAGTGAGAATGTGAGCACTGTGTGCTCAGGCGCTGTCGTTCTCGGCGCCGTCAAAATAAAAGTCCCGCCTCGAACGCATCGGCCAAACAGGAAAACTTATCGGCCGATGCCGATATTTGAAAAATGCCAAATATCGGCCGATATATCGGCCTTGGCGATATATCGGTCGACCACTAATTATAATGCGCTTTTGGGTTCATCAAGAATATCTGTGCTTTTTTTTCAGATTTTATTTTTGTCTTGAACCTGTTCTCCATCAATTTAAAAACTCCTGTGCAGTGTTGATGTGTTTCCTGTTAAAACAGGAAAGTGGGGCAAAGCATTTTTGTTTAAAATGTCCAATAGCCTTTAGTTTAAATCACAACCTGAAAAAAAATCACATTTGACATTGTGTTGTGATTTGTTAATGAAAGTGACTGAGTGTTAGGAAAGGAAATAAAGTGTTAAAACGTTAAAATGTGTTATTTATGTTTTGTTCTATTTTGCTGGATTAATCCTTAATTTTGCCAACTTCACTAGCATGTAGAATATGCTCAAAGATAAGAGACATGGACTAAAAGCTACAAGCTTCAATTTTGATTTCACGAGGTCTTTAAAATATCACCATTTAACAGTTGCCTAAATCTTCTTGGAGTTCTGATCTGTTCCAAAGTAATTTGGCTTTCATTTATTATTCAAAATCTTTTTAAGAAGAAATCAGGCTTTATGAATCTCTGTGACAGTGACGCAGATGTTCAGGTTTTGCTGAGCTTTTTGTCGACTGCGGCTGGTGTTTTTCTCTGAACCTGCAGCCGTTGACTGAGCTCCTGTGCAAAGGCTGCGTGTTGAATCATAACAAGTGGCCTCACGTGGTGCAGAGGGTGGGGTTCCTATCGGAATCATTGTATTCCACTCTCATGCTTTTCCTCGTAATGAGACTACATTCCACTCGCACACACATGTGCTTCACCCTCCCTCCTGCAGGAGAGCATTTCATTTCCCAGCTACAGGCGGAAAACAGCTCATTGGCCCTGTTGTGCAAGTTCAGCATGAGAGGTTGTCAAACCAAGATCAAATTTGATGTCAGTTCTATGCAGCTGGTTTGATATTTGATTAATAAATGATTACTGAGTTTTTCAGTAATCTCATTAAAGTTGCTGTTTATATAAAAGCATCACTACTTGCATTGCATATAGGGTTTAAATTTTAATTTTAAAGGAATAGTTCACCCAAAAATGAAAATTGGCTAAAAATGTACTCGCCCTCAGAGCTAGGATGTAGATTAGTTTGATTCTTCAGGAACAGATTTGGAGAAATGTAGCATTACATCACTTACTCACCAGTGGATCCTCTGCAGTCAATGGGTGCCGTCAGAATGAGAGTCCAGAAAGCCTATAAAAACATCACAATAATCCAAAAGTAATGCAAGTAATCCACAAGCTATCCATAAACAAATCCGTCTTTAAGATTAAACTGTTTTAAACTGGTTTAAACTGCTGTTTTCAGCTAAAATACAAGTCCTCTATCCATAACATAGCTTTCTCCAGTGAAAAATTCATCTCTTCTGAATCAGGAGAGAAATATGCACAGATCAAGCACTGTTTACAAGCCAAAGCCGTTCTAAACCAATATGTTACTGGATTTTGATATGAGCGGACAACAAGGGATGGACTTTTTCACTGGAGGAAGTGTCATTATGGGTTATGGACTGGTATTTAGTAGGGCTGTGTATCACCAGCAAAGTCACGATACGATACGTATCACGATACATGACTGCACTGAATTTCATCTCAGCAGAATTGAGAAAAACCGCTGTTTATTAAACACTGCTTACTTGGCAGAGCAGGCAGTTGACCTCTGCATTATGAAGGGCCTCCATAACTGTACCACAGTACAATATAGGTAATGGCATATGTTTCATGTTTACATTGGGCACTCCCCACCAGGTACAATATTCTGATTGTTTGCATCTTGTATTTAAGCCCATAAATAATAATGTACGTGTTCTAATAAATTTATATTGTAATGTACTCATTCTAATATATTTGTAAAAAATCATTTACATTGCTGGTACGTTATCATTGCACAAATCAACACACTCTCTACGTACTATAGTGCCATTTCTAACTATTGGCAGAGCAGGCAGTTGACCTCTGCATTATGAAGGGCCTCCATAACTGTACCACAGTACAATATAGGTAATGGCATATGTTTCATGTTTACATTGTGCACTCCCCACCAGGTACAATATTCTGATTGTTTGCATCTTGTTTTTAAGGCCATAAATAATAATGTACTTGTTCTAATAAATTTATATTGTAATGTACTCATTCTAATATATTAAAAAAATCAATTACATTTCTGCTAGGCTATCATTGCACAAATTAACACACTCTCTACAATAAAAAAAAAAAAAATTAGAAGAGTTCTAAACTAACGCGCTGTCTTCACTGTATCTAAGGCACACACACACAGGCTGATTTATACTCGACGCGTCCGCAAGTTTGCTTAGGTGCGCGCGGCAAATATGACGTCATCGCGGTGGAGAGGGCGCGTGTGCACACGGTTGCCAGGTTGACAAAGATAAGTAGCACATTCAGCAGATATTTCCATATTGCGCAACTGTAAAGCTCTGTTTTGGGGATTACGTCTCTTTATATCAGGCAACCCAGTTGTGTTCCTCTGCGGCCAGATTAAACCTTGTTGTAGCCTATATATGCTCTATTCATTCTTTTTTTAGAAACCTCGCACTTTTCTACTCCGTTTTAAACGTTGTAAAATTTTAAACAAATTAAGCGTGGTCCACTGCTGCACACGTGCCACAATATCGATACAAGGCCAGCTGTATCGATACTCGTATCGTCAAATATCTCTGTGACGATACATCGTCGTATCGATATTTTGAACACAACACTAGTATTTAGGCCAAACGCTATTGTTTAAAGTTAAAACATCTTAAAGTATAGTTCACCCAAAAAGTTAAATTCTATCATCATTTACTCACATTGTTCAAAACCTGTATGACTTTCTTTCTTGTGTTGAACACAAACAGAAGAATGATGGTAACCAGCAACTTTTTGGTTAAGTATTTTTAAAATGTGTTTTAACTAATTCCACTTTTTGTTAATGTTGATTAGTTGTTGCAGGCCTAATTTCAAAATTGATAAAAATCAGACTTGCAAATTTTTTTGGATATAAAATGGACTACAAGTAGATGCAATATGTTGTTTTTTATGGCATTTGTTGCTGGCATAAAATGCATCACCCATCCACATATTCCAAGATCAAGGCACCTAGATTTCCTTCATCCACCCAGTGACTTTGATCCTGTTGTTTTTGTGAGGTGGTTCTGCGGTCTGTGTACACAAACGCCTTATTGTCACGGTGCTGAATGGCTGTCGTTAGACTCGATGGATGTCCTGTGAATAGGAGGTCTGATCCCAACCCTAGCCTTGGCCTGTCAGTCTCTATTAATCTCCTGGGAGGCCCCGATGGTCAGTCAGTGGCCGCTCCAGGGCTGACCTGATTGGCCATCGTTCCCTCCAACAAACACCCTTTGTGTGCAGTCTTGCTGTCCTTGTGTGTGTAGTCACAGGATCAGACGGCTTTTCAGAGCTGTTGACTGTTTACGCTGTTCTTTCCAACATGCTTCCTCATCAATTTACAAACACAGACAGCAGTTTTTTTTTTGCGTTTATTTGAGTTAATGTTTCTATTCCCCAGACTCATTGAATATCCTTGTGCTAAATTTGAGCATCTAATATCAGATTTTTTTTGCACAATATTTCTCAAATCATGTGAGGGAATCTCTGATGGTATTGTTTTGAGTGCTTAGTGTTGAGAAATCTGACCTATCACACCCTCTTAAAGTCTATTTCTAAAGTGCAAATGTTCCTCAAAGCTTAGCCAAATATTTTGCGGCGTGTTGCACATTTTGGAATGTATCATTTGTTGTTACACTATGCGTGTGTCCTCCCATGAGCGTGAAACTCTCTTTCAGTTGGCGAGCATGCTGGAACGTCTTGTCCAAGTGCTCTGGACCGTTCTTGAGGCCTGTTCTTGTTTTCTGCATTTTTTTTTTTTTAGTACCAACAGTTACAGAAAGTACTGTGGCGGTGCCATGGCACAGTTGTGTATTTGTAATATCATGTAACTAGGGATGCATATATCCGATACTTGGTATCGGTATCGGCTCCGATACTGGCATTTTCTGCCAGATCAGGTATCGGTCAGACGAGACCGATCCAAATCCGATATTGTGCATATACTCTTCTGTGTTATTGTTAAGCCCCACAAAAACACAAAAGATGAAACTCTCTCCAAGAGCGCACAATAACTGAGATTTAAAACTGTTAAAAGTAAAGGCTCAAACTATCGCACAGATTTAATAAACTACGCATCAATATCTCTTTCCTTTGTGCTTTGAACTGTTGCAACCGTGTTGCTTCAAGCGCATCATTCTGCGCATGGAATGCACATAAGCTCTTTTTGCTGCTCTGTATTGGAGCTTTTCGTATTATAATACTTTTGCGCAATGAAATATTATTTATAGCGTTTCTTGTTCTGTCCTATGATAGGACAGAACAAGAAAGGCTATTAATAATCTAATGTATAACACAGTAATGGAGGCAGCAACATATGATAGATAGCACTCCTAACTATGTTGCTGCCTTCATTACTGTGCTATACATTTAAAAGAAATGTCTTTTAATTTTAAGGTTTATATTTATATACAAATACATTTACTTGTTTTTATTAATGTATTTTACAACATTACAAAGAGCAATGTGTAACCAGATTTAGTCCTACACGTATTCACTTTTATTTGTTCCCCACTAAATAATGTTATTTCACTAAATGTTTAGATTTTATAAAATTGTGCACTCATGATTTTTCTAGAATAAATTTGCTGTTAAATTATCCACTAACCTAGTTTATAATAGTATTTTTTGTCATAGATTATAATTATATATTTTTTCCATTTGTTATTTTTCATTAAAATGAAGTTGTCTATATTTAGCAGATTGTGTTTAACACACACAAGAGTGATGATCAGGTCAACACACAGAAGTATAGAAATTCTACATTGATTTAAAAAAACAACAACCCTGCACTGGTATCGGATCGGATCGGAATCGGCCAATACTGGATCGGATCTGAAAAAATGGTATTGTTGCATTCCTACATGTAACTATATTTTTCCTTCACTTTTATAAATTAAAATTGGAAAAAAATTGCTTATAGCTTATAATTATATAAGCTATGTAAAAATAACACTCTATAGTATAAAAAGTATGATGATATTTTATAAAATGAAACTAAAAATGTTATAAATATTTTAAAAATAAATGTAATTTTTATCTTATTTTCAATGATTCACATACCATTTTGAGATTGAGATGGTTCTTAAAGGTACCATGGTATAGCCACACTAGTAAATTTTCTTTGAGTGACCATAAGCTATATTTCAATATATGATTTTGTAATATTGTGTGCTCACTGTGCTGTCATGTCCTTGATAGAGATATTTTATACAGATAAAAATTTAATCCAAATATAATTAAAAGTGAAATTGAATGTTGGAGAGATTAGTCATATTGTCAAAGAAGTAGGTCGATGGGAATAAGCCTTTTTCTCACATAATTAAGGAAAACTAAGCAAGTGGAAATTCCATGTTTGAGGCACATTGGCCCCTTTTCATTGTTCTGGAATGTTCCACACTTTCAGCTCGTTCAGTGACACTCAGGGCCTGTTTTATTTTCTGTGTGGTCAAACTCATTAGGTTTAAACATCCTCACTCGGTCGAAATAGGGTGTGCATTCACTACCCATTGTGTGGGTTCATTCACGCTCCTCGTACGATTGTGACTGTATATTATCTTGGAAACTGTGAGTTGTAGTGTTCCTGTCCATAGTTCAGCACAATTGAACTTTACATTTGGTTGGACTGAGGAATGTTGCATCATAGAATGTGTGGCTATGACATCATTACAGCTTGTTGAAAGGTTCATGGTACGGCACAGTGGCTGCATTATTACTTCAGCGCTGTTTTGAGCGCAAAATGGTGAAATAGAGCACAATCAGGCCGTATCGTACTGGCTGATATCACTGTTGTTGTAATGCATGTTGCACTAAAAATAGTCTTTGTTGTGCAAATTTGATAGCTGATCCTACAGCTTCATTCAGCTGCAGATGGATGTATTTAATATTAAATACTCAGTATTTTGTCTAGTATTGGTTTGTATAATTTTATTAAATAGGCCTATTTTATCAAATATGTAATAAATTGTATTAAATTTAGTGCCTATTTTGAGAATACTTTCAGCGAAGAATAAGAGAATAGTATTGTTATGTTTAATTACTTTATCATATTTAAATCCCTTTCATGGTATTCTACAGGATTTTCCTTAAAATGAGTGCAGAAAAACCTCTACCGATTCAGTGTGGCCATGCATATGAGCAAAAAAAAAAAAAACATGCTTAGACCTCAGCACTTGTAATCTCTGCTGAATTATGGGGGCCGAGCTCTGCTGCTGAGAAGGGCTGAGGGAAAATGACCACCGCGTCAGCTCTCTGTTTGTGTTGGACAGAGGAGATAAGCACAGCCATCCTGTGAGTGTGTGTGCTGGCCTTAAGATAACACTGGAATGAGAGTTCAACCACAGCAGAAAAGGCCTCCTGCTCTCATGGGACCGAGAACGGGGACGGCCCTGTCAGCTACTCGCTGTCTGAAAGTGCTCTGCTAAATCACAGCCCAGGAAACGCCTAATGACTGATGGTTCAGACTAGCGTGGAAGAACCACAGCACTCAGAGAGGATGGTCTGTTTCCCAAATCGCCTCATTTGGCTTTTAAATGCTTTTAGGATCTCAGTGGGAAAAACATTTTATGTGACGCAAAAAGTTTCCGGTGACAACTTTTTGTAGGCCTGCACTATTAGTCGAAATAAAACCAGCTTTGATATGGCTGCTATTAAATTAAATGCATGTTCTGTGTATTTCAGAGCAAAGCGTGGCAGTGTGTTGTGTTACACATGAGCAGATCATGATCCTGTGTTTTCAGTATCTCAGAGCAGCTCAGTTCGCAGTAAATGCTGTAATGTTGTTTAGATTTCTAAACTTTGACTAGAGAACGTGTTTTTCATTTTAAAGAAATCTTTTTGACTTTTTGTTTTTTAATTTAGTCATTTAAGTAGGGGTCATGTAGATCAGGGGTGCCCAACCCTGCTCCTGGCGATCGACTGTCCTGCAAAGTTCAGCTCCAACCCTAATCAAACACACCTGAAGCAACTAATTAGGGTCTTCAGGATCACTTAAAAATTAAAGGCAGTTCGGCACGCATGGGATTCGCGGATTAACTGTTTAAGTTAAACCATCATAGAGTTAAAGTTTATCATATGCACATGTTTTGTCTTGCCAGTTTACACATTCAAGCAATTTTAACTTGCACGCGTGTTTTCTGTGCGCTCAGCCGCTGCCGCACACACCCAAAGCGCGCACACGCAGAGAGAGAGACACCTCGTGAACAGCGAATTGATTCCTCTTTCACATACACAAAGTTATGTTAAAATACCAGTTTTGGCAAGTATTCTAGTAAACACAGTCGGTTATGTCTTAAGCAAACGTAAACAGCTGAGAAAAAAAACCGGATGTGTGTCAGTATTAGGTCCGTGCATTTGGTTTTAAAGAGACCGCAGCCAATAAATACCTGTTTCTGTCTGCTAATCAAACAACACCACAGCTCTAACAAAGATTAATCTGTATTTAACTTTTAATATTGTGTTTTGTGTTATTTTACACTTAATTATTTCATTTCTGCACCTGAATGCTACTGTTACTGACTTTATTTGTAACTGTGTTTTGTTGTATTCATCTATGCTTGTAATTTGTGTAATTGTTCTTGTTTTATTACTAACTTTATTAGTTAAGCTAGTAGTTTTTGCTGTGGTATAGAAGTACTTAAAGTAAGCTGTCGCTAATTTAAAAAAAATTTTTTATTTTTTTTCCTGATCCGAAAAATGATCCGATCCGTGACTCAAAATCCGTAATATGATCCGAACCGTGAGTTTTGTGATCCGTTGCACCACTAAATTTAAATGTGTTAACTTATAACATTGAAAAAGTGTACAAAAGTATACTCTTTTAAAAAAGTACGTGTTGCTTTTTGTCCTCTCTCCAATAACCCTGGCCTACAAACTCGATCTACAATCCAATCCACTTGTTATTGCAACTAGCAATAACAAGTAGCAAATTGTGGTTTTAGCAGTCTGTGATGTAAACTAAAGGCTATTGGCTAGTTTAAAAATGAGGACAGTGATGACAATGGGGCAACTTTGAAGAAGTTAATACAGGAGAAGAAATCCTGAAAGAAAAAGAAGGATTTGTTGCCCTCCTGTTATATATTTTTTTTTAACTGTCATGGTTTCATAACATTGTGGATGTTTAGAGTGGTTTTACATCTGCGTATAGTGTATGGAGACCACCATAAGGCCAATAAACAATCTTGTGTGTTTTAGTCCATGAAAATTTTTTGAAGCCTAAATCCAGCCTGAATTTGCACATCTTTTTCTCAGCATTGTAACGGCTGTACCTGAGCGGAGCAAGTGCTTTCTTTGGCAATCGTCTGGGCCTTTCCGTTGTAGCTCTCCACCCCACTAGGGCCCCATGCCGGGGGGGTGGGGGACATTACCTACAGAGAGCAATAATATTGTAACAAGTAGACAATGCATGTATGGGAGATGACCTCTGCAGGAGAGAGTTTCCAAGCACAACACCGCCCCTCAGATGTTATTGAACTAGACAGCGATTTCGGCCCCAGAGAACGTCTTTTGACATGAAAGGCAGCTCCTCCCTGCACAGATGTCTTCACTTCATCTGTTTCTGTTTATGAAACCTGCTCTGCCCAATCTGAAATCACACGTATGGATGTTAAAACTAAAAGCATGACGTGGGTGCTGTTTCGGGCTACAGATGCAGGGACAGATGAGGTTTGCGGGCCATCTGGGTGGTTTTGCGGACTGGGTTGGTGGGTGGTGGTAGCCGTAGGTGTGGCGATGTGGTTGGCTTTCGGACGGCTCGGTATCTGATGGGCCTCTGTCCGCTGTCTGGTTCTGGTGGGTGGCGTAGCGCTTGGCGTGAACCTTGGGGGAAATCCTGCTTAAAAAAATCACTTCCATATGGGACAAGCAGTCTGGCTTCCACGGACAAGCAGGGAATCGTTTTTTGTCGGATCGGTTTTGCTGTTGACATGATTTATGAAGAGTGGTGTTTGTTTATAAACTATTTAAAGTGAACGGCAGGCACACCCTCGGTGTGTGGGTTGAATTCCCCTCTTTAGTCATCACGTCCATTTACTGTACGAGTAGCTCATCGTGCCAGTGTGTGGCCGTAATGAAAGTTTAAACGCGGCTAGAGTTACACCTCTTTGCAAAGTTTTACTGTTTAGTCTCATACTGAGTGTTAATGTTGCTTAAACAAGGCTTCGGAATGAAAATATGGATTTGAGGGGTTGGGAAAACTAATCATTGAAACCGTTTCCTGATGAATTGTAAATTAATCAGGTGTAATTGGATGCGTCAGCAAATTTCTTTCCCCTAATGTACAAGTCCGCTCAAGGCAGATGTAATTGGACTGTGTGCTGTTACATAATTTAGAGGCCTTGGTGTGTGTGTTTGTCACAAGTTGAACCTGATACTGTTGTTTGCATGCACACACATGCACTCGCACACGCTTCTGTATCTGTCAAATCTATGAGTTACACACATCCTACCGGTTTTCCAAAATGCAGAAAGATATTATCATTATTTAGGCCTACTCACTGCCATGTTGTTTCAAACCTGTATGAGTCTTTCTTATGAACACTCAGATATTTTGAAAAATTTCTGAACTAAGAAGTCTCTTACGCTACACAAGCTGCATTTATCTGATTAAAAATAACTTAAAAGCAGTAATACTGTGAAATATTATTGCAATTTAAAATGACTGTTTTTAAAGGGGTCATATGATGTTGCTAAAAAGAACATTATTTTGTGTATTTGGTGTAATGAAATGTGTTTATGCGGTTTAAGGTAAAAAAAACCCACATTATTTTCCACATACTGTACATTATTGTTTCTCCTCTATGCCCCGCCTTTCTGAAACGCGTCGATTTTTACAAAACTCATCGGTCTGAAAAACGAGGTGTGCTCTGATTGGCCAGCTATCCAATGCGTTGTGATTGGCCGAATACCTGCATTAGAACGAGCCGTTTTAGGTAGGTGTGGTTGACTCTTAACTTTTATAAAGAATATCTCTTTGGATTTGAGACTTTAGTCTTTGCAACTTTACAGATCTTCTTTATGCACCAAGAGCTTGTAACACTTCAAAGAGAAAGGAAAAATTGAAATCGCATCTTATGACCCCTTTAATATATTTTGAAATTGAATTTAGCTGAATATTCAGCATCATTACTCGAGTCTTCAGTGTCACATGATCCTCCGGATATCATTGTAATATGCTGATTTGGTAGCATTTCTTATTATTATCAATGTTAAAAACAGTGATAGAATTCTATAGGATTCTTTGAGGAATAGAAAGTTCAAAAGAACAGCATTTATTTTTTTTACCACCCAGACCCTGAGACTGTGATGTTATTCCACTAGTGAAGCCCGGTTTAGAAAGCACGTTTTGTGCCTGGCTTGTCTCTATGGTTAGGATAGAGAGTGTTTGTCCCAGTTGGCTGTCGCTTGCTCGGACTGTTAGACAGAGCTGAATGGTGTCCTGTGAAAAACAATCAGTGGTTTCAGTCAGGCCCAGCTATTCTCGCTGTGCACCGTTTAGATAGATGGCAACTTTCTTTGGCACAGGCCTCTCTAGTTGGTATTTGGGGGGTGAATTTTGGTGGGACAGTCTAAATGCGTTTTTAGTGCTTGCTAAGGCTTGCATTGCTATCAGTATTAGTTAAAACTTTCATATTCCAGTCTCTTAATAATTAAACCTTTAATGCATTCACTGATCAAAAATAAAGTAAAACAGCTGTGCAACATTATAGTTTAAGATAACGCATTTCAATTTGAGTATAACTTAAAATATCTTCTATTCCTGTGATGCAAAGCTGATGATCCAAATTCTTCAGCGATACATAATCTTTAAGGGTTCGTTGAAATCCCTATTGCTGAGGATTAAACTTTTATCTCTTAATGAATCTTCAAAAAGACTCAAACTTGAATCATTCTGATGAGTCCTTCACTGAATTAACTCATTGAATCCATCAAAGCAGTCACTGAATCTGACTCATTTACTGAACTGCAAGTTATCATTACTTTAAAGTGATGTCAGTCTCAAAACTTACTGACTGGGTTGTTCATATGATGACGTAGTTTATTTCTAGATGATATTTTGATTAAAAAAGACATTGAAATAGATTTATATGTGACCTTTCCAAGAACCACCTAGACAGCTACACCTTGTTTTATGGCTGCGTTTACATGACGTAACACCCATGATTTCACATTGACTGTATTCTGGAGTGTGTCATTTTCTTGTCTGATTATCCCTTGTCCTGTCACACCACAAGTTGGTGTTTTTTTTTTTCAGCTATAATGGTATGGTATGTCTTCAACAGGATTTTATGGGAGAGATCCTTGTTCCCTCTCATGACTCATGGCTGAATTGCAAATGTCAAGGGAAAAAAAAACAAACTCCCACTCTGTGATCGGTCGGGCATTTAAATCTGCCATTTAACTGCCGGATTTTATTTAACTGCCTGGTACTATTTCCTCCTCTCAATTTACTGCCAGTTTGAGCTGAAGGGGCAGTTCTCATCAGGCCCAGTGGCCTTGTGGGAAGATTTCAGGACCGGGGTAAATCACTCCAGCTCAGGAGACAGTAAATGGCGCGGCACCCTCGTGATCGCTCCGGTTAAAATGCTACTACTGTACTGTCATGGCCTAACCTTGGTCCTCCCATTTATTTTACCTGTCATCCAGCTATAATGGTATGGTATGTCTTCAACAGGATTTTATGGGAGAGATCCTTGTTCCCTCTCATGACTCATGGCTGAATTGCAAATGTCAAGGGAAAAAAAACAAACTCCCACTCTGTGATCGGTCGGGCATTTAAATCTGCCACTTAACTGCCGGATTTTATTTAACTGCCTGGTACTATTTCCTCCTCTCAATTTACTGCCAGTTTGAGCTGAAGGGGCAGTTCTCATCAGGCCCAGTGGCCTTGTGGGAAGATTTCAGGACAGGGGTAAATCACTCCAGCTCAGGAGACAGTAAATGGCGCGGCACCCTCGTGATCGCTCCGGTTACAATGCTACTACTGTACTGTCATGGCCTAACCTTGGTCCTCCCATTTATTTTACCTGTCATCGCAGTTAAGCATTTGCCATCTTTGATTTGTGACACTGCGGTTGTTGAGGCAATAAATAATGCCTACCCGCTCAATTACATATCTGGTAACTCCTTCACCTATTCGGACTGAAAATGAAAGAGCGGACATTGTGTTATTGAACGACAGATGCATGTATGTTTTAAAACAAGGAGTAAGATATTCAAATTGTGTTCCTGTTCTGTGCTTTCTGGTGATTCATGTGTTATTAAAAGGTTGTGGTTTGTGTGCTTACAGGAAGTTTCTGATATAATTTTACACAGTTGTCAGTACGTAGTCATGCGATGATCACCATCATCAAATATTTACTTAGAAAGATACTTTCGTTCTGCTGTGCTACTCCTAAAGAGCACTAACGCCTTCAATAATCAGAGGGGCGGGTGTGAGACGAAGGACATGAGTCCATGAGAGATGACAACTTGCATCTGGAATTCATTACGGACACTGATGTGAAACAGGCCCTTTATCGGAAACACTGTCATCAGGATTAAGACAAGTGTCTCAAAAGCGTTTCTTTAAAATTGCTTAATAATTGTTGACGTTTTTGCTCTAGAGACACCTGTCAGGTCAAGTAATGTTGTGCTTTCTGCGTAACTACCTGACATTTCTGTTGTCAATCACTGTGTGATTTTAAGCAAGTATCTGGATAGGTTCTTAAAAATCAGCTTACAATCAAAATTGAACCAGTTTCATTTATTTCATTTCTTTGTGCATGATCAACTATATATCAATCGCTGCATTTTTTTTTTCAGAAAGATGCAGTGGTAACCTTAAAATATTATTTTAAGATTTTAACATTTGTAGATGGTCTAAGGCAAAAGAGTTGTAAAAACTCTGAAAATCTTTTAGAGCTTATAATTCGATTCAAAACACCCAAACAATTTACACATTAATGAATAAATCTGTATATATAAAATTATTTAATTTACAAGTGTCATGTTTGTGATTTGTAAAATTTTTTATTCATGTAAGCGATAGCTTCTCTTTTAATCAAGACATACTCATTATTTTATGACATTGGTACTGCTTCATTTATTCAGAAACACAAGTTTCTTAGTCATATTTGTGGATTTTACTTTTTTGTTACAAGTAGGCCAACAGCGCCCCCTATGTAAATAAAACGCCTTACAAGCCGCTGCTGCTACTGCGCGTGCTACAAACTGACTCTCACACACCGAACGCATTATCTTGTACGTGCATTCTTAAATTAAATGCAGCGATCCAAAACAGTGAATCTAATCATCATTCAGGCAAAAGTTTGCTTCAAGAATGACCACAGTGCTGACGTGATCTAATCGCTAGCACACCCCTGAGCACATGTGAGTTAATCCTCATATCAGCAAGACATATCAGCATTATTTTTCATATCAGGCCGATGCCAATAAAAAAAACAAACTCCCACTCTGTGATCGGTCGGGCATTTAAATCTGCCATTTAACTGCCGGATTTTATTTAACTGCCTGGTACTATTTCCTCCTCTCAATTTACTGCCAGTTTGAGCTGAAGGGGCAGTTCTCATCAGGCCCAGTGGCCTTGTGGGAAGATTTCAGGACCGGGGTAAATCACTCCAGCTCAGGAGACAGTAAATGGCGCGGCACCCTCGTGATCGCTCCGGTTACAATGCTACTACTGTACTGTCATGGCCTAACCTTGGTCCTCCCATTTATTTTACCTGTCATCGCAGTTAAGCATTTGCCATCTTTGATTTGTGACACTGCGGTTGTTGAGGCAATAAATAATGCCTACCCGCTCAATTACATATCTGGTAACTCCTTCACCTATTCGGACTGAAAATGAAAGAGCGGACATTGTGTTATTGAACGACAGATGCATGTATGTTTTAAAACAAGGAGTAAGATATTCAAATTGTGTTCCTGTTCTGTGCTTTCTGGTGATTCATGTGTTATTAAAAGGTTGTGGTTTGTGTGCTTACAGGAAGTTTCTGATATAATTTTACACAGTTGTCAGTACGTAGTCATGCGATGATCACCATCATCAAATATTTACTTAGAAAGATACTTTCGTTCTGCTGCGCTACTCCTAAAGAGCACTAACGCCTTCAATAATCAGAGGGGCGGGTGTGAGACGAAGGACATGAGTCCATGAGAGATGACAACTTGCATCTGGAATTCATTACGGACACTGATGTGAAACAGGCCCTTTATCGGAAACACTGTCATCAGGATTAAGACAAGTGTCTCAAAAGCGTTTCTTTAAAATTGCTTAATAATTGTTGACGTTTTTGCTCTAGAGACACCTGTCAGGTCAAGTAATGTTGTGCTTTCTGCGTAACTACCTGACATTTCTGTTGTCAATCACTGTGTGATTTTAAGCAAGTATCTGGATAGGTTCTTAAAAATCAGCTTACAATCAAAATTGAACCAGTTTCATTTATTTCATTTCTTTGTGCATGATCAACTATATATCAATCGCTGCATTTTTTTTTTCAGAAAGATGCAGTGGTAACCTTAAAATATTATTTTAAGATTTTAACATTTGTAGATGGTCTAAGGCAAAAGAGTTGTAAAAACTCTGAAAATCTTTTAGAGCTTATAATTCGATTCAAAACACCCAAACAATTTACACATTAATGAATAAATCTGTATATATAAAATTATTTAATTTACAAGTGTCATGTTTGTGATTTGTAAAATTTTTTATTCATGTAAGCGATAGCTTCTCTTTTAATCAAGACATACTCATTATTTTATGACATTGGTACTGCTTCATTTATTCAGAAACACAAGTTTCTTAGTCATATTTGTGGATTTTACTTTTTTGTTACAAGTAGGCCAACAGCGCCCCCTATGTAAATAAAACGCCTTACAAGCCGCTGCTGCTACTGCGCGTGCTACAAACTGACTCTCACACACCGAACGCATTATCTTGTACGTGCATTCTTAAATTAAATGCAGCGATCCAAAACAGTGAATCTAATCATCATTCAGGCAAAAGTTTGCTTCAAGAATGACCACAGTGCTGACGTGATCTAATCGCTAGCACACCCCTGAGCACATGTGAGTTAATCCTCATATCAGCAAGACATATCAGCATTATTTTTCATATCAGGCCGATGCCAATATTTATATTTTAAGTAGGGATGCTCCGATAGATCGGCATCGGCCGATAATCATATTTTATGACTCGATTGGTACTCACCAACTCAGGAACCGATCGCAATTTGATGACGTCAACGCGTGACGACATACATGATGCGTGGGGACCATAGTTACCAAGTCCGCGTATTATACGAGACTTTGGGCTTCTTTTTTTAAAAAGTTGCTTGAAAAAATCCCAGGTCGCGGGTTGTGGTTTTTTGGGCTTATTTTAAAAAATATGGTTGCTTGTTAGGGAAATCTGACAAGCAACATCGTTTCTTTATTTATGTTCGCCGTATTCTCCAATGCATTGAATGACACTCTGTCTGCTAGCAGTTAATAGCCAACCAGTGCAATATTATAAGTGCTGCAGCGTAATTTGCCAAATGTTCCGCCCCCTCCTTGGAGAAAATCACGTTCAAAAAGAAGGCGCGTACCTCGTTTTGATTTTTAAATGTTCAGTACGTGCTCATGTTTATTCAACCAAGCTTTTTGGAAAATCCGTCAGTTTTGATATTGTGGTGAGCGCCACAAA
>NW_015662164.1:0-390 GCF_001515625.1 Sinocyclocheilus rhinocerous
ATTTTGTCATTTGATCTGGTTATGAACATATGTGAGATTTAGCCTAATCAGTCAAACAGTTAATTGAGCTATTTTTGTGTCTCTGGAAATGTTAGGCTGAATATTTATTTATTTTATTTATTTATTTTTTGTTGTTGAGGTAGTTGAATATAGTATGAATATATGTGATCCTGGACCACAATACCAATTTATGCATCATCTGAAAGCTAATTAAACAAGCTTTCCATTGATGTTTGGTTTGTATGGATAGGACAATATTTGGCTGAGATACAACTATTTGAAAATCTGGAATCTGAGGGTGCAAAAAAATCTAAATATTGAGAAAATCGCCTTTAAGTTGTCCAAATGAAGTTCTTAGCAATGCATATTACAAATCAAAAATTAAGTTTT
>NW_015662164.1:513-12110 GCF_001515625.1 Sinocyclocheilus rhinocerous
TGGCATTAAAAAAAATCAATAATTTTGACCCATACAGTGTATTTTTGGCTATTGCTACAAATATACCCCAGCGACTTAAGACTGGTTTTGTGCTGCAGGGTCACATATTGTTTATTTTTAATAAAGAATTTGTGGACACAATGTTTTTAGAATTGTGCAATAAAAACATTTTTAAAAGTAAAAAGATAAAATTATTTTATCTTGGGGGACCCTTGGGGTAAAATGCTCTTTTTAAAAATTATTTAAAAATATATATTTTTTTCAATTTAATATTAATTGTACTTCATGGAGTTATTATTATTTAGTAACTCAATGAGTTGAACAGTTTAGACGTCTGAAATGTACATTAAAACCTATAGGCTATTTTGACATATCAATTAAAATATGGGAAATTAAATATTTCTATATTCGTATGTAGTCATAGAATAAACTTACCTTACAGATTAATGTTTTTTACTGAGATTTTGCTTTTCTGTCTTTGAGTATTCTATTATCAAGTCTCTAAATTATTAAAACTACTGAATAGTTGATTTAGTACTTTACATGAATTGTATGAAAAATCATTTATACACTCTGTAAAGCTTTAGCAAATGGTTTGATAATATGGCCTCTTTGAATGATTTACATCATTCTTGCTCTACTATGTGAAGTGTATGTTTTGCATTTCCTCGTAGGAGCAGTCTTAAACTCAAACTCACTGTTGTTTTGCAGTGTGAGAAATGGTGGCCCAGGGACAGAAGCGTAAACTCCACAAGGAGGACGAGAGAGGAGGTTCAGCGTGGGAAAGTCAGCTACAGTCCGTGTTGGACATCTCCATGGATAAGTTCCACCGCGACCAGGCTCTCATGGAGCCCTGCTTATTACGGTCGGTTCTGATCAACAACACACTGCGGCAGGTCCAGTCCGAGGTCCGGACACAGGTCGAATCGCTGTCCGCTGTAAAAATTCCCACGAAATTAAAACCAGAGCCCGATTTTACACAATTATCTCCTCCAGCGGAGCATAATGCACCTTTATTGTCACCGAATGCTGAAAATATAGAGGATACGTTCATGGCCTGGACTTCAGAGGAGGATTTCTCTTTATCTTCAGCCATTTCTGGCATTCTCAAAGATCTAGATGCAGTCATCGACGCCGGTCAAGGGCCTTGTGCATCTCAACGGGCTCCGCTCAGCTCTGTAGAGAATCTAACACCGTGTCCTCTGAGGACTGAAAGAACGTCTGACATGGCATCGTCCATCAAAACGGAGCTGATGTGTCCTCAGGATGTAGCTCTAGATAAACTTCTCCTAGACATCGACACGGCTGTGTTTGAACCGGAGGTGAACCTTCTGCAAGGTTTCTCCGTCACGGCCGAAGATCTAGTGAAGTATCTGCCATCCCTGTCCAAATCCCCATCAGCATCCTCTTCCTCATCTTTAGTCTCACGGTCAGGCCACATGGGAAATCCAGGAGATAGAGCATGTTATGGACATCCTGATGCGAACGTACCCGCAAAGCTGATTTTGATGATAGCATGTTCCTGACGTTGAGGTTATGAACAGTTTTTATGGAGGCATACTGAAGAAATTTCCATAAGGGATTGAATAAGGCTGTGCTACCTCATGTTTACCAACCTGTCATGTTAAAAGTAGTTGATCTCAAGGTCAGATGGTTAGCAGCAGTCATTAGTCCTTGGATTGTTTATGCACATCTCGTTCTGTTTCAAGAAATGATCTTTCATGCAGATTCATTCAAGGCATCATTGAACAGAGTTCAGCGACTGTTATACACAATTTTTTTTAAAGTGAATCCTTCCAAATGTGCCATTTTGTTTATTTTTTATTACTTTATGAAATAATGTTATTCTCTGAAATATGCACTTTCCATTGAGTTTAAGTTTAATACGGATTCTTGCATAGTTTGCAGGTTACCATTAGGAGTGTCCTTTAAATAGACCATGGTCATAAAAATATATTATAATGTGCAGTTACATGAGCATTATGAATATACTGGTGCTGTTTCAGCAGATGAACGTGTAGTTGCCTATGCAAAATATTTACTATGCCAATATGAAATTATAATGTGAATATTAATCACCCTTTGTATTCTATTGTTGTATTTAAAATAAAGTGGTACTTGGTGACATCAAGTGGCTAAATAAGTAATTATATTTAAGAAACGACCATGGTCATAAAAATATGATATTATAATGTGCTGTTTCAGCAGATGAACGTGTAGTTGCCTATGCAAAATATTTACTATGCCAATATGAAATTATAATGTGAATATTAATCACCCTTTGTATTCTATTGTTGTATTTAAAATAAAGTGGTACTTGGTGACATCAAGTGGCTAAATAAGTAATTATATTTAAGAAACAGAGACAGTTCCCATACTAGACCATGTCAAATAGCTATTTGGAGAGAATGCTATGGAGATTAATTTATCATTTAAAATCTAATATGTAAATGGGAATAATTTCCTATATGAAGGGGATAAGATACAGATTACAAAATGAGACATACCATTTTCAAGCTACAAAAAGCTTTCAAGAAAAGGATAAGCCTTTAACGAGTCTATAGGAAAAATTACTTAATTTGAACTTTTTCTGTCATGTGAAAAAAAAAAAACACTACTAATTTGATTAATATTTCACTAATACTAGTCCTAATATGTACAGAAACAACATGGGAGACGGGAAACTTGTTTATTCCTCTTAGAAGAGATCAGGGGCCCGTTCTTCGTACGTGGCTATCTCAGTTAGCTGGATTTGATTGTTGATGATTCGGCATGATCTTGGATTGGTTGGTTCCTTCATAGCTCATCCTGGACTTGCTGTCATAGCAACAGGTCCGTAAGATTAAACCTGCTCGGGAGCAGCTTATTTCATGTAAACAGGATTAGATTGCATCTTTTTAAGCAGAATTGATACTTAAAATCTGTCCTCTACCACTGCTACTTTATTACAAAAGTACCCTACTGATCCAGGGACAATCATTTAAAATAATAATCATTTAAAAATAATATAATAATGTTGTGTAGTCTTTAATACTATAAACACAGCCATTTTTACTCACTGAAAGATTTATTCGTCATAAAATTATTGCTTCATAATTGTATTTGAGTCTTACACATGCTATACAGATAATGTAGTCGTGCATTAATTTGAGTGAATACAGCTGAGTGGCTTGATGGAGTGCAGGAGATGCAGATAACATGATCTTGACCGGAGTGGCTTGATGGAGCGCAGGAGATACACAGATAACTTGATCTTGACCCTTAAGAAACTTTAATTAATGCTGTCACGTAACAAATCTGTTTCAAATATAAAGCTAAATGAATTGCTAATTACTACATTGAAATAAAAATGTAAAGCCTGTACAAAGAATAGAAATCGTGAATATAAACAATTGGGAGTCATGTTAAAATATTAAAGTAAAATAAAAACGGTGCACATTTCAGTTATCTATTATAACATTTATGTAGTTTTGTTCGCTTGGCTGTTTCCTTATAAAAGTCCAGAAATTTGTCAAGTTTTTCGTCAGGTGTCTTTTTTAGTTATATGATGTCATTACGTTGCTGTCTTGCCGCCAGCCAATCGCTGCATTGCTGATCGTGGTTTCAAGTATCGGTACATAGCCCCTTTTAAACCAACCCATGAACGCGCAATTATCTCAGATAACTCAATCCAGCCATACTAATCATCAACAACAGATGCGTTCGAAGAACCGAATTAGCCAGATCCTGATTAGCGCGATGATATCTTGTGTCATTTGATCTTGGATATAATAAGCGACGTACGAAGAACGGGCCCAAGGTTTTTTTTTTTTTTTAGATTGAGTGGTAGGTTATTTAAATTTATCTAGGCCTACATAATGACATGTTTATCACAGATTTTTTGAAACCTATTTATAGAGAGATAAAGCAGGGTGTGTAAAGTACAACCTTCAAGAGATATTTTTTATCACACCTGGCCATGCAAATGCATCAAGTCACAAAAGTACCAAAATTACTTTTATTTTTCTGTGCATGCATTTCTTAAAACACCTTTTGTTCTTCTGACAAGTGAATATCAGACACCTTTTTCTTCCCTACAATCCAACATTGAAAATACAATAGCAATGATACAAAGAATATTTAATGAACATACAGTACTACAATAAAGACAAAAATATTGTGTTCAGCATAACCACTGGCTGCACAAACCTAAATAAAAAGCCAATTATAAAGTGCATCTGAAGTTCTCCACAGGCCTGGACATCAAGATCCACCATTAATTAGCTCTGAAAACAGTGATTCAATTCATTTCACACATACACACACACACACTGGACAGGTGCAAGCAGCAGCATTCTCTTCCTGTTTCTGTGGTCCAGAACGGTCTTAGTCCATGCAACAAAAAAATAGTCATCAGTTACGAATCCTACACAAAACAACACTAAAGAGGATTCTCACTTAGGACACAATGAGCAAGTTTTCAATTTCCTAAAGCAATGTCAATATCCCTATAGTCTTAAAGATCAGATTTGGCAACTCGACAAACCGAAAAAAAAAAAAAAAAAAGTAATTTGGTTTGTGAAAATGTTCTTCCCAGATGCTTTGCTCCTACAAAGCATCAGAAGTGGTTCTGTCCAACAGTGAGGTGTACTGTATTGCACATCTCGATTGTCTTGACCTTAAATTGCAATGTGTTGGTGTTACATGTCCAGACGAATGTGCAGGACACTGAAAGTAAGTGACCTCATCAGAATGTGGCGCAAACTGGTGTTTTATCCATTGATGGAGTTGTAGGACACTTGAGAGCTGGGATCCAGAGGCTTAATTGAGACCTTCTCTGCCTCGGCCGATTCACCATCAGGCTCTCGCTCTATTATTGGCTCTTTATCCTCATCTTCCTCCTCGCAGCTCGGCAGCTGGAAGAAAGCAGTCCAGCCGTGCACATCTGCAAGCTTGTGGAAAGTACGAAGGACCAGGAACATGACCATCAAACCCACAAACAGGTAGACTGTAAGAGAAAAGAATGAGAACTCATGTAACCAAACAATTCAGGTACAATTTCAAGTGGAAGTAATTCAGAGCTGTGAGGAACAGAAAATAAACAACTACATTTATAATACAATATATACATAAGAGTTGTCCCACTGGCATAATATTTTTTTTGGGGGAAAAAAAAAACTATATATATATATATATAAAAATACGCACACACACACACACACACATATATATATGTGACCCTGGAGCACAAAAGCAGTCTTAAGTCGCTGGGGTATATTTGTAGCAATAGCCAAAAATACATTGTATGGGTCAAAATTATTGATTTTTCTTTTATGCCAAAAATCATTAGGACATTAAGTAAAGATCATGTTCCATGAAAATATTTTGTAAATTTCCTACTGAAATTATATCAAAACTTAATTTTTGATTAGTAATATGCATTGCTAAGAACTTCATTTGGACAACTTTAAAGGAGATTTTCTCAATATTTAGATTTTTTTGCACCCTCAGATTCCAGATTTTCAAATAGTTGTATCTCAGCCAAATATTGTGCTATCCTAACAAACCATACATCAATGGAAAGCTTATTTATTCAGCTTTCAGGTGATTTGTAAATCTCAATTTCGAAAAATTGACCCTTATCACTGGTTTTGTGGTCCACGGTCACACACATATATATTTTTTTCTTTTCTTTTTTTTATTATTTATATCCATTTTTATTTGGATTTTACCACCTAAAACAGTATTATCTTGAGACACATTATTGCTGCATGGGATTCTGAAATTAACACCTAAAACTATATTTATTATTATTTTATTTTTTTGCTGCTTCTGTTTTGTAGACATTTCATGTTTTCATACAACAGAACAAGACTTCATAAAACTATGAATTACATAACAGTAAAAAGTGGGCACTGCATGACTATTTAGGTCATAAAAGACCGTCATAATTTCAGCTCTAATCCTCTTAAAAGATGAAAATTACTGTTCAGGTCATGCTGACACCAAAAGCTGATAAAAGTAAAAATATTTTATTATATACACTTTAAAAAAAATCATAAATATTAAATAAAAGTTAATTTTATTTAGTTTTTATATTTTAGAGTTTATATTTTTGTTTTGTTTAATAAAGGAACAATTACATAAAATTTAGGTCATACTCTAGGAGCTAATAAAATTGTGCGTATATACATACAATTTTCTTTTTTGTTGGAGAAAATTTTAAAAGGCCTTTCTTGGTTAAACCCTTCACACCCTGATCCTTCTTTTAGCACAAGCAAATAGTCTCTCTAAAAGAAACCAGCATTACTGAAATTGGAAAGTGGCTTCTCTTACCCATGACTGATATCTTGTACAAAGCTCCGAGCCTCTGTCCTGGCTTTTCTGCCGGCACAAAGTCTCCCAGTCCTATAGTGCAGAGTGAGATGAAACAAAAGTAGAAGGAGTCTAAGAAAGACCAGGTTTCTTCTATGGCGCTGAACACCAGTGCAGGCAACACAAAGAAGCCGAGCACCACCAGAAACAGCAGTACGATGAAGTGCACCACACTGGCGGCGCGTGGCTGCAGGCCTGCCCTCCGCTGGCACATGGAGATCGGCCCGTAGGTCAGAGGGTGCATGAGGCGCTGGACACAGGCTGTGAGCACTAGCATGGTGAAGGGCACTCCGATCAGAGCATACACGATGGAGAAAGCTTTACCCGCATCAGAGAGCGGCGTAGTGTGGCCGTATCCTGGAAGAGAAGGAAAGAAAAATAAAGTATTTCCAACAGAAAAACAATGCAAGTAAAGTCGCTTTATGTATTCCCCAATTGCAAGTCGCTTTGTAGATTGTACAGATTTGGAACCACATGAGGGTGAGTAAATGATGACAGAATCTTTATTTTTGGCTGAAATATCCCTTCATCTGGCCAATTATACAATGCACATGATTTCCTGACAGCATAAAGCTTTTAGTGTAATCTAATACAGAGCAGGGGTCAGCTAAACAGGTTAACATGCTCAATGAAAGGAAAGCTTTATACAGACACACAGGTCAAAGGATTGATTTCCCATGATACTGTTTGCAGGACCTAAACTGAGAAGTCCAGTTAAAGCAAACAAAGCTTGCACTATGCCTAAACATAGAAGACTGCAAGAGAGTCATATGTGGGTTTGCCAAAAACAAATTTCATCAAATAACCTTAACATCACTTTTAAAGGCAGGGTATGTGATTTTTCAAAAACACTTTAGAAAACTGATTCGGGCCGAATAGCAAAACAAACTTGTAGCCAATCAGCAATAAGGGGCGTGTCTACTCGTGATGTGGAGGAGAGAGCTTTCAGTGGATAATGTTCGTACACTAAACACGGAACTGCGGTTTGACAGAGCTGTAATGCATAACTCATGCACAATACAATTTGAATGTTACCACACACATTTGTGTTGCATGCAAATTTTCTTCTTTTTCCATGTATGACAAGGACAAACTCATTACTCAAGAAGAAACAGTTATTTACAACCTTACAATATAATTAAGAGGTCTTTGCTCGGTGCAGATGACAGCTACAATTAAAACGGATGTAAAAAATATGGTAGCTATTCTAATTAAATGCCTCACAAGTACACGAGAAGTATTTAAGATATACACACCGCACTCGAAATACTACACAACACTAGGCTTAAACGTTAGCTCCAATGTTCTTTTGTTATACTGAATTACTTCTCATTTGAAACCATACTCCATCTACTTGCTATCCTTTACAGGCGACTTCTGTTATCCTGCACATTCTTAATTATAATTAAAAGAACAAAGGGGTGAATTTGATATTTTCAATACCAACATGAGTCGAGAAGATTAAATATTTTATTTATCTGCATGTCATGAAACAACTGACATAAGAGAGCCTAGAACAATTAATTCAATCAATTGAAATACTAACTTAAAATATTAACTTTTAAGTAAAAATTTTAGGTCAAAGGAGTTCAGCTGACAAATCACTTTGAGAATCCATAAACTAAGTTCATGGTTCAAACATTTGTCAGAAATCATGTTATTAATCAATTTTGGTTTAATGAAAGGTCTAGTTTTTAGTATAGTCTTTTTAGATGAAAATATGTATCTGCCTTCACATTTTAGTTAGACGTCCAACACAAAGGGGAATCAAAACGTTAGAAAAAAACCTGGTTGCCAGCTACATTTCCATCCTGTTGAACATCCTGTTGATCTTGTCATTGTGCAAATAAAGTAAAGTGAAGTGAAATAAAGTGATAAAGTGCCTAGGCGAAGACTGCTACATCAATTTATATATATATAAAAAAAAGCATTTATTTAATGAAGTAACAAAAATCAAAAGCACTGTACCAGAAATAAACGCTACTCCACTACGCTACTTTACTGTTACATTAGCTACTAGTTTGTTCAGTTCTGGCGAACTTTGGTACTTTGTTTTGCAGCACTTGTCATGTTTGTGATGTTCGCTGAGATGAACTAACTGTAGTATTCTACACTCGCTTCAGATAAAACTGACTACTAAACGTAGGCTATAAACGTCCGACTTGAGAGCAGCATCAAACAAACATCGCGCAACATCCGTTAAACTTCGTTCCTGTGAAACTCACCCACTGTCGTGACCATCGTGTTTGCAAAGAACAGCGAAGACGCCAAATCCCAGTTTGTACGGAGTGTGGCATTTTCAAGGACCGACACGCCGTATTTATTCGCCCTTAAAACTTCTTCCAAGAAAACTTCAAGAGCCGTGGCGTTGATGCAGCTCAGGTTGAGGAACTCAGCTTTCAGGGAGCTCAGGTCTGACTTCAGTGTTTCTTCGACGGGCCGCTCGATGGCAGAGAAAACCAGCGCTCCCAACAGCAAATAAGTGATGTACGCCAGTATGAAGCCGCTGAGCACAAAACAGGACCTGAACGCCGTGGACATGATGGGATTTGTGAGTAACAAGATAACAGCGATTCTTAATTCGCTTCACTGATGTGTGTTGGACTGATTGAACTCCACCCTTTCACAATCCTCCACCCTCTGACAAAAGTTGGCCAGGAAATAACCCCTGTACTCAGTCACATGGGTGATACTTTGGGTTGTGTGGGGTTGTATGGTGCAGAACAACCTTTTCGTTCCTCATACGAGCGCTTTCATTTACACTCAACTGAGAAATGCATTATATGCTATCAGGAGCTCTCATCGCAGTGCCAGGAGTCTTAAAGGTGTACTCTGTCCTTAAAAAGCTTTACCTCTACAGAAAAGAATAGTTTTGGGATATATCATTAAATGATGTACGCTCACATGAGATGAAGACTCACTTCAGTTTTCTAGATAATGCTCTTTTGTTTACACAGAGTGGGTCGCCCCATTCGAGGGCTCCTCCATGGTGTAAAATCACCACCATCATCATCATCATCATAAAAGGTAATTGTGACTTGCAGCACTTACAGTGAGTTCACTGTGTAAACTGTTTTGTTTACACAGAGTGGGTTGCCCTTGTGAGGGCTCCTCCATGTTGTATGGAGGCCCATTTCTGTGACGGAATAAAATCACCATCATCATCATCATCAAAATAAAAGGTAATTGTGACTTTGTTTTTCGCAATTCAAAGAACAAAGTCATAATTGCCAGATATTAACAGAATTGCAAGATATAAATTCGCAATTCTGAGAAAAAAGTCAGTCTCAGAATTCAAACTCAAAGTTCTGACTTTTGCACTACAGAACAGAAATTAAAAGGTAGCTAATTGTGACTTTTTGGCCCGGTTTCACAGACAGGGCTTAGACTAAACCAGGATTAGGCCATAGTTCAATTAGGACATTTAAGTAATTTTTATTAACATACCTTAGAATAAAACATTATTGGTGTGCATCTTGAGACAAAACAAAGGCACTGATATGTTTTAAGATCAATCAGTGCAAGTTTCTTTCAGTTGAAACAGCTCAGATTTACATTTAATCTGGGACTAGGTTTAAGCCTTGTCTATGAAACCGGGGGTTAATCTCACAATTTTTTCAATTTTACAATTTATATCTCACAATTCAGACTTTTTTTTCTCAGAATTGCGAGTTTATATCACACAATTATGAGTTTACATATCACAGTCCAGAGGCCTGTTTCATAAAACAAGTTTACCAAATAAGCCAGGTTTATTTCAGTTAGTCTGACTTATTGTCAGTTGATTTGGTTCAAAATAAGTCAGACTAACTGAAATAAGCCTGGCTTATTTGGTAAACTTGTTTTATGGAATAGGCCCCAGAACTTGTGAGGAAAAAAAGAGTCTGAATTGTGAGATATAAATTAAGATTTGTGAGTGGAATATGACACAATTACTTTTTTTATTCTGTGGCATAAGCTTCTATAATGTTGTTAACTGAACATAAACAAAAACCTTTATACGTGTGCTTGCTTATGAAGCTACTAGTATTGTGTTATTTTACTCAAAAATATGATTTATGCTTATAAAAGTAATCAATAGACTGATCAATAGGTTGATATTTCCAATACTGGATGTCTTATACAGACTGAGTCTTAGGTGTCCTCCATTGGCAAGTACCGCTGCTTTCCATTGGATTGTACCAGTGAACTTACTGTTAAGTGAACCAATGAACTTTGGGTGATTTCCACCATACGGCAGGTACAACTCAAATAAGTTTGATGTATGTCCCATGTGAACACTTCCAACCAATAGGAGACGGCGAAATAAAAGTTATATTAAAAAAGGCTGATCTGGCCAGATTCCACAATTAAAAAATTAGCCAGGTGGACCATTAATTAATTGTGGACTCAGATGCGGGCACTGTCATCTTGGCTTTGTACAATAAAGTCTTATTTTGACATCTGCATCTCGAGCTTCATTGATTTAATAGAAAAGACCATTGCTTTCTCCACGATACTAGTTTTACGCCTAGATGTTTATTCATGTGCCATACTGTATATACTCATGCAGTGGTTTGGGGTAAATTGCATCCTGTATATATTACAGTAATATTGGACCATTTTTGCACTGTGGCTGGCACAACCACACTTTGTTCAGATCAATAAATGAAAAAAACAACAACCTTAAACTGCATGATGACCCAGCTTGTAAAAATAGTTGTACATCATGTCCCAAAAATTACCTTAATTCCCTCACTTTATAGTTTTCTGGTGAAATACAAAATAACACAGAAAAAAATGATGGAGTCTGTTGTGAAGATTAAGTGAGGGAGAGAGTCACACGTCGCTGAGGGGATAGAAATAGCTGCAGTCTCTGTCAAAACAGTTAATTGCATTTCTCTTCATATTGTCCACTCTAAGTAAACAGCCCTCACTGCCATATACACTCATGATGAGGGTGTGTGAGGACAGTGTGAACAGCTGGAGACAGTGAACAGTTATCTTGGTAAACAAGCAGCCAAGTCACTCAGATCAGGCAAAGTTAACCAATGTCCTCAAGTGTTTTGCTGGCATAACTGGAACTAAAACTTATGAAATGTGCTTTTATTATGCAATATAAAAAAAAATATCATGCAGATTTGTGCACATAGTTGAAATGTGCCTTAAGTTATTTTGTGTTGATAAATCATATGAGCTTTTCTCACATTTGCTCAGGTCTCTTATGACAGTGGTTCCCAACCCTGGTCCTGGAGGCACCCCAA
>NW_015662164.1:12411-26597 GCF_001515625.1 Sinocyclocheilus rhinocerous
TTGGGGTGCCTCCAGGACCAGGGTTGGGAACGTCGAAACGTTAAATGGTTGATCCCCCAGTTATCCACTTCATTCAGTCCTTCAAATATGTTTTAATTACATCAATCAACAAACAAGCTTACAGGTTCAATTCAAAATGTCGACATTCATTTTAAAACACTTCTGAAAATATGGTCTCTATTCGTCAGGAGTTAAAAATGGTACACTACAGTGTTATATTTAGTACTTCAAGCACAGGGAAAAAAGACATGGAAACAAGAAAATGGATTTCTGTGTGAGGTGGTGTATGAAAATACATTTTGTGGAAATTTGCTTTGACAGTTTCAGACAGGCGAAGGAGAGATTGCGGGGAGCTAGAGTTGATCCTAATCCCCCTAAAATCACATTATTATTTTTTTATTCAATTTTACAGTACGTCATGTGAGACAGTAGAAAGGAAAGTTTGGGACGTGGATCAGGATGTGACAGGCCAGATATGAATCTACATGCCTGTGAGAATGTGCACTAACTGGTTTGCTATGACTCCAGAAAAATATTCTTATTCTAACAAATAGAATCCATAGCAATGCTTGAAAGTAATACACAAATACATACTGACATATTTTCATCGGAATATATCAGTTAAATCAAAATGGGTCCAATAACCAGACTCCAATAACTGGACTGAACAATTTGGCAAAGGGGTTTTTAACTTGACATTTTTTATATTTGTCCTAATTTAACCCCAATATTCTGAAATACTGAAAAACATATATTTGGTTAAACATAGGTCTAGTGTGTCTTGATACACAGCTGAATGAGAAACAGAATCTACCAGACACTGAAAGAAGAAAAACACTTTAAATAAACCTCGAATAGAAGTCGATCTATGGAAACTCAGTTTTTCAGCATGTATTTTTCCTCTGTCCTGTATTTCCTGTTTTCAAGGAAGCATAGGTCAAAGAGCTTCAGCAGATATCGAGACTAGGTCATGATATTTCTGTTGAAGTCATATGACAGTCTTCTCTTAGCATTTGCAGCTAATTGCTGGTTGGACGTTGGGAGATTTGGAGAAAACCTGGCACTGGTCTTCAGTCGAACTGTCGCACATTCCTGAGGTGGAAAGGATGATGGTTATTTAAAACATGCACTTAACTGGTGTTTCCAGTACCAAGCTCTATTTATGGTCAATGTAGAGTATAGAAATCCATTTGCTATTTCAAATAATATTACAAGTGTTTGATGTAGCAAACGCTCACCAGGAAAGTTTTCATTATATATTATTGCAGTGGTTTTATATTTCATTACAGCAGACTCACAGAGCTGGGACGTTGCAAATGCAGTGACTGAAGGAGAAGTTTACAGGACAGAGACTCCGCCCTCTTATATTTCACACCAATCATCCGGTCTAGATCCTGGAGGCCATCAAGTAAGCTCTGCTCCCTTTGGGCCAAAGCAAAATGATTAGCTCGGAATTTTATAGCATGTAACGAGAAAAACAAATACCATTATTGTACGTGAAATTATGAAAGAAAGATTTGTTTGTACATTTTCAGTCATCTCAAGAGGATGAAATACAGAATTTCATGCAAAACAGTCAGTTCTTTGTGCTTTGTGTGATGAGATGCAGTAGCATTTTCTATTACCACAAGGTGGCGATAGAAGACTAATATATATGTCAGGGGTTTTCAAACTGTTCCTAGAGTCTTCCCAGCATTCCACATTTTGGATGTTTTCCTTATTAGCTGACAAGTGTTAAATAAGGGAGGCATCCAAAATGTGCATTCATTTGGAGGCTCTAGGAATGGCCTGAAAACCCCTGAAGTATGTCTTTAAATAAATAGTTTCTCAAAATGCATAAACTTTGTCATAATTAGTGCAGCAAAACTACAGATAATACAACATACTTGTGTTCCCCTGTATTGCTGTTTTCAGCTGGTCCTTGCAGAAGCTGCTTTAGTGTAGGAATGTATTCAGGATCTTCACAGGGGGACTTTTCTGAGGGAAATGCCTCTAGAAACACATTTGACTACACACACAAACACACAGTACAGTAAGGATCACTAATCATCAGAGCATCAAAAGTGATGAATAGATGTTTTAGTTACTCATATGTAAAGTTACAACATTATAGAATTTAAAGCTATATTAGTATGATATTATAAAATGAGTCATTAATTAGTTTGTGGAGGATGAGTGGGTCATTACATGATTGTATAAAATGGAATATTTCGCCTTTTTCTGGCCGATTCTTTAGTATGATGAATGATTAACTCTATAATTGATTTTCTATTCATATCACAGGGTCTCTTTTATCTCACATACTTTAATAATTTACATTTATTAATTTGTTAAGTAGTGTAATAAGTGGAATAATGTACATTCATTAGGTCAAGATTAGGACAGATTAGGACACCAACATAACAGAGCATAAACCTTTACCACATTATGGAGAGGAGAGAGAGGAAGGTTTGGTTTTTCGGTAGAAGGCCACCAATGGCCACCAGGCACTATCTTCTGCTCCACAGTCTCCTGGCTGAAGGCAGTCCATGTGCTCTCTGACTGCTGGAATGACTGGACTACAGTCCAATCAGATGCCCAGGATGCGGGTTCATTTGCATCAGCAGAACTTGTGTGTTCCTCTGAGAGGAGATAAAGGCTCATTTAAGTCTTTATAGTTTCATTTTCAAGGCTCTCATACAAAAACTCTTTACAAGACCAGAAGGCGCTATGTTACTGGAAAGATGTTCTGCTTTCTGCGGTGGAAAGATTTCACACAATGTAGAACATGTGTAATAATTTACAAGTGGTGAAAGTGTTTAACCAAACTTCAGTTCTCTGTTTATGTAAAAAAAAAGTCTAATGTGGTATTTATAGACCATGGTGGAAAGGTACAACATAGGCTTATAAGAAAAATGTGCCTTTACCTATATTTTTGCAAAACTTAAAAAAACTTACCCATACATTCAATTCACTAGAGCAGTAAAACACCAATAATTTATATTCCTTTTCACACAATAACAGATTATTAATGAATAAAGACTTATTTTTGTGCGGCTTCTTGTGATTACCTCAGAACATTTTTACCATAGTGCATGATTTGTAAATTAATTAACTTGCTTCATATGTATAGTTGTGCTTTCAAATCGATTAATTGCGATTAATCGCATCCAAAATAAAAGTTTGTGTTTACATGACATGTGTGTACTGTGTATATTTATATTTTTTCTTAAATACATACATGTATGTGTGAGTATTTATATATACATATAAATATACACAGCACACACACATATATTATGTAAACAAACTTCGATTAAAGTGGAAAAACTCAAAGACTTATAGAAGCAAGCTGAAATGGCTTGCTTCAGCAAATGTGTTTTATCTCGTGTTTGCTTTTGTTAACACTGTAAAGTTTAGTGTAGGTGGTACATTATTAAGGCATTAGAGCACCACTCACCAGACATTTAGTTTCCAATCTGCCACAATATATACAACAACCAACATAATAAAACATTACCAGATTCATGTTAATCTTTTCGGATAAAAATGAACTCACTTTTACCACCACTCTCTGGATATTTCACTTTAAAATGCATCATGAAATGTCCAAGAAGCAATGTAATATGATTTTGAAGAAATGTCTCAACAGGAAAACAGTGAATGTATGTTAAATGGCTTCTAGAAATAACTTGTCATTTTAAATATCTACTTGTGTGATGCAATTTCAGAATTAAAAACTATAAAAAGTAGGTTAAACCTGTTCATGCTCACTATTGGAATCACCAGGTTTTCACCTTTTTAGAGAACAGGATTAATCCTGCAGATTAAAATTACACAGTAGCTGCCAAAAATGGAATTGAATCCATAAAATTATTAAGTGGAAAGTGTTTGTGGTTACACTTTATTTTAAGGTGTCCTTGTTACAGTAATAATTACACATTTAAGTACTAAGCAATATTAATTAACTACATGTACATATATGGTTAGGATTAGGGTTTACTTGCACGTAATTATGCATAATTTATTGTTATTCTAACAGTAAGTACATGCAACATGTGTAATAAGGACACCTTAAAATAAAGTGTTTCCATGTTTGTTTTTGACCAAAGATTATAGTTAGAAGACGTACTAGATGAATAAACAATGAAGTGTTTGTCCTCTATTTTGATCAAGCCATTCCCTCTAGACATGCTGCCTTTGGCATTGTGAAGGTTGGCGTCCCCTCTTGTCCCAATGGCCTTGTGTTTGCATGTCTTTTTAATGCTGCCTCCTGCCTTAGGCTGGTACACAGCAACAGGGGAAGAGTGAGTGGTTGGGGGTTGGGGGGTAGGAATTCCAAGCAGTGCTTTAAATAATTAATATCTTCACATGAGGTCGGGGGAAGCGAGGGGGTCTGCAGGAATCCAGGTCAATCCAGCCAGACTATTTAGTACATTGGGACTGCATGTTATCTGCTCACTCAAACCCAAACAAAGCCAGGTTCCTTCTCCAGAAGAGAACTTACTGTACCTTAGGACTTATGTGACAAAATGTATTACCTTGCTACTTTCAAGACAGCGTACTTACCACAGTTGTAATCCTCAGCCAACTGTTGGACCTCACTGAACCCATCCGTCCACAGCTGCTCTCCACCTGCCTGCATGAATGCCCCAAACTCCTCCTCCTCCTCGCCCACATCAAGAGACCCCTCGTCAGCGGCCACCTTGTTCTTGTCGTCAACTCTTGCCGGCTCTGATAGCAACTCTGAGTTCACCAGAGGCAGCAAGTCTCCACCTCTAGCCCCCGCCTCCGCCTCGCTTAATGCTGGGATGGCTGTTGCTATGGCTGCAGTGGTGGAATGGGCAGGATTAACCAGGGAATGAATAGTGGTTACAGTTATATTGGCTGTTGTTGCACTAAAGCCTTGCGAAGAGGATTTGTCAGACTGCTGAACTTCATGTTCTCCATGCTCTGTGATTAATTCCTCCCAATGCTGAGGTGAGCACATGGACGGCCTCCTTTTCTTTTCTGTGGTGCTACATTCAGCACCCACTGGAGTGCGGCCCTCCGGCAAAACTGTATTCTTTGTATCTGGAGTCCCATCTCTCTGTGTTGCAAGATCGCCGGGCTCCACCGAGTGTAGATTCTCACGGTCTAGTAGGCACTCGCCTGGCCTGGATTCTTGATTCTTCTGAATGCTGACAGGGACTTCGGAGGGAGTTATCATGGGAGAATGATCCATGCTTGGCTCAGTATTACAGTTTGTTGTGGTCAATTTGATTCTTAGACTATCAGAGTGAGTCTCAGATGCTACAGATGACCCTAGGTTTGGCACATCAGCAACAAAGTTCTGGCGATCATTTGCATCAAGGTCACATTTACTGACCTCAGTGTCTCCTTGCACATTGGCACAACTGAATTCTTTTTCAGAACAGTTATCGGATTGATTAAGGCTCATCTCATCTTCAACCTGCTCACCTGGTTTGGCACATGGTTTGGCAGAAGAGCAGCAGGTTTGTGAATCTGTGCTCTCGGGTGTGACAGCTTTCACTAATATGGGGGAATGAGCCCTTTGGTCTTTGCCCTTCAACTTCAAGTCGTCCTGACTTGGATAGCTACCCGTCTGGCCTTGTGTTATGTTAAGTGGTTGTGCATCTGAAATCACTGCATTTTTTTGGTCACTGCGCCGACTAGTGTTTTCCCCTTTGCCGTGAGCCGCTGTTCTTTTCTCCGTTGTTTTACCGCATTTCCTCCATTTTCGTATGGCCCTGGGCTTGGCCTTGAACAATCCACCATCATCTGGCCCATCCTGGCTCACCTTCTGCCCTTTAGAGGAACATCTAAGCTCTTCCTTTGTCCCCTCAAGAATGACAGCATGAGTCCGTGGAGCCATGACTCTCGTCCCAGTCCCGCGGTTTCCAACAGCACAGATGTAGCTGCCCCTGCCCTGGGCCTTGAGAAAGAGGCAGCGTGTCTGAGTCTGCCTACCACCCCCCTCAGTGCCCTTCAAAGTGGCCACAGTTACAAGAGCGCCAAGACCGCCTTGCCTGACCCCTGGAGTTCTGGTTGCACTAATTGTGCTCTCCAGTGTGTGCCCATAGCCACTGCTGACATGACCTGACCAGCTTCTCTGCCCTAGCCTGTTTTCAGGAGGCTGTTGGCATGTGCCCTGTGCCCGAGATCCATTAGCAGCCTTTCTTCTGGCTTTAGAGTAGCCGCCACTCACAGCCCATGCTCTCAGGCCTTTAATCAGGGGTATGGCTCCAAACTCAAGGGCACTGGCGAATGAGACATTGGTTCTTCGGCATTCATGCAGTAGCTCCCTATGGGCCATGTCCAAGCAGTTATTGTTGTTGTTCTGTTGCAGCATTCTTCTTGGGAGAATAATATCAGATGCTGTGGTGGGTAAGAATGACATTTAGGATGTCAAAAACGTGAAATTCTTCTGTTACAGCACAACATTTAGCAATCAGTTAAGGAAGGCAAATTGCATATATCTTGATTTAATGATGATTTAAGTTCAATACCTGACAATTAATGGTCAACGTACAAGTGCAGGCTCAAATTTTAGTTTAGGTCTTTGCAAATTGTCTTCAAATAAAACAGATAAAATATCCAGTAAAATAATCCAGTTAATCAATTTAATCCATTCACTCCATTCATTTTAAATTCTCTCTCTCTCACACACACACACACACACACACACATAATTTTCTTGCAATACTTAAAACTGTAATATGTATTGTAACATTTTTTTAAAAACTGTAATACAACTTGTATACAATTGTTTACTACAGTTTTGTAATTTGTATTCTTGACAATTAAAAGTCAATACAAAACAAGTGCAGGCTCAAATATTTGTTTAGGTCATGGCAAATTGTCTTAGAGTTGAGTTAATATTCTATACACTATATATTCTATAATGTCTATACACACACAAACTGTGTAATATACTACAACTTGTATATATACTACAATTACGTTATATTCTATATACTACAATATATACAGTATACACTACAGTTACTGTATATACTATAATTTTGTAGTTAGTATTTTTATGTAGTTTAATGTATATCATAATTATATACATACTGTAATAACTATGAAATATAATATTAAATAAAATAAATATTCAGTATTTATTATGCAATTTTATTTTTATACTCTTAGTTTTTTTAAACTCTATTAAAAAATGGATACTGTCATGTCAAACCACGAAGAGTTCTTTTTTCGTTCTATTTCTAGGCTACTTTATACAATTATTCCTATATTTTATATGTAGTTATTATAACTGTATTTTATAATGCATTACATTTATAATGTATGTACATGATTGTTTTATTTGATAATATGACTGTTTTATTAAGAGCTAGTGTATTTAATACTTAAGTTACTGTATAATGTATCATTAATGTATAATAATTTTTATTTCGCATGTCACAAACTGTCATGATGATCAGAGGACGCTGCGTTACGTAGTCTACACACACAATACGTGATCACATCACTTGCACCAAATCGGGAGTCTTATCATTAACTAATAGGACTTGCCCACTCAGATGTATCTTACATGAGGTAACCTCGGGGAGGGGGAATTATCTGCATCGATTCTTTTCGTGGTTTGACAAGATAATATCCATCTTTTTCAGGATATCATAAATAACCCATCTTTCTTTCGTTGTATCCTCTTACCTTTACAGTGTGCCAGTCATTTTCCTCATTCGGATGCGATGTCACGAATCACACAATTCCAGCTGTCGTACGTTGTGAAGATGCTGCTGGGCTGAGGGATTTTGGCTTTAACCTTCATGAAGATTTTGGACCGTCTAGAAATGATGATATCCATGACACCACTTCGTTTTAAGACAGCATATCCGAATACAGACCACCGTAGATATAGTATAACCTATTATATCCCATGTACGTCTCGTGTGCTCCGTTGAAGTGAACGTCACGCTACTCCTCCGTGTCTCCTCATAGCGCAGGCTACTTTAATTGGCAATGCAACGCAGAGCCTCCGCAATCTAGTGCGTGCGCTCAGCTGACCAATAGCGGAGCGTGCAGCACGCTGTCGGTGCTTTTACGCTTACGCACGAAGAGGACACGCACACGCGGGAACACATTACTTCATTATAGCTTTTCATTTAGTTCTTCAGCCAGTTCTGGTGAGTATAGGCTACTTTTGAAACCCTCTTGCACTCACTCTTTTGCTCGACTTCGTTTAGCCATAATTGGTAGGCTATAGAAACTCAATATAAAGAGAGCCTACTTTTGTGTTAATAACATGGTGGTCTATGTTTACAGTAAGCACTTTAATTCTAATCGGAATCATTCATGTGCTAACTATTTTAGTTTCATTTTTGTCCAATACATAGTTCACAGAAAATGAAAATTGTCATCATTTACTCACCCTTGTGTTGTTCCAAACCTGCCTATGACTTTATTTCCCTTTTTAAAATAAAAAGGGAAATGATCTTTATTTTTCAGAAGACATTTGTGTATAAAACACAGACAAGGAATGGACTCTTTTATGACACTTTAATTATGCATTTATGGTGTTTTTGTGTTTTGTCGTAGACTTGAACGCTCCAGCCTCCTTTCATTGTAATTACTTGGACAAATACAACCAATACATTCTTCAAAATGTCTGTTTTCATTGTGAGAAAGTAAATAAGGGTTTGGAATAACATGTGGATGAGTAAATTATGATCAAATTTATTTTTTATGTGTGTACAAGTTTCATCTGGATGTAGTTTTCATCAATCATTAAACATTTTAGATATGTTCAATACTGTATATTGCAATCTTGGGGAAGGCTGTCTGCTGCTGTTTGTACATTTTTCTTGCCATGTCAGTTTCAGACTTGGACCACTACTCATTAGTGCTGCCACATTAGAAAAATCAGTGGAAAACGTCAGGAAATAATCATGTACAACTAATTAGAATGTTAATATTTTATTTGACTGTTCTATTTTTGCATTAGATGGAGATAAGCATCATCTAAATGATTGTTTCAAAAAAAGCAACACATTACAAGCATGCAGTTCTTTAATTAAACCTGTCTTAAATATAATATATATACAATGATATTGCTCGCAGGTAGGCCAATTCCATCAACAACGCAAGAGTTCATTTTAAAAAGAAAAGAAAAGAAAAACATTTCACACTCAGTGTTTACAATTCATAAGAATTCAGAGCATTTCTTCTGAACAGAGAAATGCTTTCTGGTACAGCATGTCACAATCCTTAAAAATTGTGAATGAAAAAAAACTTCATATTGTTTAAATTTATCTTAAAAGTCACAAAAATATGCATCACAAAAATACTCTACAGGCTTTCTTTCTAGTTTCTTATCTGTACAGATCATGCATATAAATATTTAAAAATAGTACATGTATTTCTAATAGTATCTAAAATAAACAAAATTCCATAACAACAACTGAAAACTACAGAGACAAACCAGGCATCGAAAAACCAAAGCAATATTACCAAAATGCTGTAATTCTACAGCATAAATATCATGCAAGACTGCACAAGAAAATCATAAGAAAATGTAAAAATGTAATGTTTTTTAAATATCTTTGCATCTGTCTATGTTCTACAGATTTGTGCCTATGTTGTTTTTTTTATCTACAACTAAATATTTTTGTGTAAATATCATGTGATCTTTACAAATATTTAAATTCAAAGTGTCATACAGAGTGGCAAGTTACAAAACATGAAAATAATGTCTAAAATAAATAATATTCTTTTTGTAGCAACATTTTCATTATGTATAAGTTGCAAAATCTGGAGAAAATATGTTTGCTTTCTTTACTTTAAATAGAATAAAACCTGCAAGACTGAAACAATTGTCACATACAAATTTGTGGGCCTAATTATTATTCCACTACCGATTATATGTCACAGTTCTGTAACTGAGATTCTTACTGTTTCGAACTGGTACATTTTGTTTCTGTATACTTTGTCGTCTTAGTCACTACAGTAAGAGTTCCCTCTGTTTTAGTAATCAGATGCTCGGAGGGCATTTCATGGGTCAAAAATTCTACGCTTGGCATCTTCACATAGAAACCTCCAGAGGCTTCCTCGATAGAACAAGGAAGAGAGGACTTGCTTCCTTTTGGAGAACTTTCTGGTGTGATATGAAGGATGTCAGTAGAATGGGGACTAAGGGTGACCTTGGGTACTTTGAACCATGTTGTCTCCTCTCTTTCTTCACATTTCATAACAGAGACGAATCCAGATGATACTGTGGGTACTGGAGACTCTGATCCCTCCCGTTCTGCCAACATTTCAGTCCTTGCTTTTGAGGATACTATAGTACTAATCTTTCTCACCTCCTCATCCTTCTCTGTTTTCTTCTTGAGACCTGGGAAAGACATTGTGCCTGATATTGTCTTTGACTCCTTGCTCTCTTTGCTTTCTCCTGAGCTCTCCTTCCTGAGTTTCATGCTTGTTTCCAATTCCTCTTCCTCACTTGCATCTTTTGAGTATGGTGAGAAAAACTCCACTTTAGGCAATTTAAGCTTTCCAAACATTGTTTTTTCATCTTTGTCACCATTTAGACTTGGACTTGTTCCATCATCAGACCCACTTGGTGTTACATCAAATGATCCTCTCTGCCCAGACGAAAATGTGACTTTGGGCAATTTAAGCTTACCAGTTTCCACCTCATCTTCGCAATATATTGCTCTCCCCTTTTCATTTGATCGAGACTTGCCAAAATTCGGCTTCATTTTGATCTTTGGCTGTTTGATCTTCACATCTCCAATTTCTGCACTTGCTTCACCACCTACACAAGCAGAGCTCTCCGTTTGTGGATTCACCATAACAAATACAGCTTTTGTTACTTTTGGCAGACGTGGGCTTTCATACTCTACCTTGGAGTCCATGTTTATAGAGTGACCTTTTCCCTGAGATGATTTGATGTTGGCTTCAGGTGAACTTAAAGAAGGCAGAGGAATCCCAAACTTTGGAATTTTGACTTTACCAGTCTGCTTTTTATCTTCATCAGAATTATTAGTGTCAGCTTGGGCAGTCTCAATGTCAAAGTCAAGTTCGGGAATCTTTGGTGCTTGTAAATCAGCTTTCAAGTTTGCATCAGTTCCTCCTTTTAGAAATTTAGCATCCATTTTTTCAGACTTGTTTATGTAAGTTTCTAATCCAGAAACTTTTACTTTTGGCATTCCAATATTAAATTTTGTACCTTTAACTTTTGGCCCTTTTATTTTTTCTTTCGTTGCGGGTTCCAGATCAGTATCTTGAAGTTCAGATTTCTTTTTATTCTTTTTTCCGTCTCTTGATAAGCCAAGATCCAGCTCTAGATCCACATTAGGCATCCTCGTCTTTTTACCCTCTTTATGTGAATCCTTAAGGCTTGCATCAGTAGAAGGATCTGACATGTCTGCATCTCTAGACATTCCTATATCTAGTTTGGGGATTTTAACATTTGGCATTGTCAATTTTCCACCCCCTCCTCCAGATTCTCCCTCTTTAGTATCAAACTCTCCAGTTCTACTTTCTGGTAATGATATGTCTACCTGTGGTATCTTAATATCAGGTATTTTACATTGTCCACCTTTTACTTCCATAGATCCCCTAATCCCAGGGATCATGACTTTACCTTTTCCTACATCAGGTTGAAGTTCTGAAACAACATCTTTAGATTTTATTTTAGGAAGGGGTATATCAATTTTTGGTGTCTTTAATTTTCCACCTTCTAGTTCTGAATCAAGTGCGTGACTTTCTTCTTTCCTTCCATGAGGTAGTGAAAAATCTATCTTAGGCACTATAATGTCTGGCATTTTTAATTTACTCCCTTTCACTCCAAATTCTATATCAGGATCATCATTTTCCTTTCCATGAGGCAATGATATATCAACACTGGGCACTGACATTTTTGGTATTTTTAGCTTTTCACCTTTAATTTCAGTGTCAGTGTAAGGTGTGTCACGTTTTGCATGTGGTAATGATATTTCCACTTCTGGCATTCTTAATTTACCCTTCCTTCCAACCTCCACCTCATGGTTATCTGTGCCACCCGTTTTTGCATGAGGAAGTGAAATGTCTACTTTAGGGATCTTGACATGGGGAAAATTTACTGTACCCCTACTACCATCAGTGTTTAAGTCAGTAGAGTCCACTGGTTCATGAAGTTTCAACCTAGGCAAGGAAACATCCAAATCAACCTTTGGAACTGATATGTCAATTTTTGGCTTCTTGGGAATTTTTAAACTGCCCTCATAACCTCTGATATCTGCCTCAGATACATCAACCTCAGTTTTAGGAAGCAATACCTCACATTCTGGAATATTTGCTGTTGGCAATGATATCTCAAATGCTGGCATTCTGACCTTTCCTTTGTTATCCACATATCCAGGCATACCCATTTCTACATCTTTTAGCTTTTCACCTTTAATTTCAGTGTCAGTGTAAGGTGTGTCACGTTTTGCATGTGGTAATGATATTTCCACTTCTGGCATTCTTAATTTACCCTTCCTTCCAACCTCCACCTCATGGTTATCTGTTGCACCCGTTTTTGCATGAGGAAGTGAAATGTCTACTTTAGGGACCTTGACATGGGGAAAATTTACTGTACCCCTACTACCATCAGTGTTTAAGTCAGTAGAGTCCACTGGTTCATGAAGTTTCACCCTAGGCAAGGAAACATCCAAATCAACCTTTGGAACTGATATGTCAATTTTTGGCTTCTTGGGAATTTTTAAACTGCCCTCATAACCTCTGATATCTGCCTCAGATACATCAACCCCAGTTTTAGGAAGCAATACCTCACATTCTGGAATATTTGCTGTTGGCAATGATATCTCAAATGCTGGCATTCTGACCTTTCCTTTGTTATCCACATATCCAGGCATACCCATTTCTACATCTTTGAGCTTTGCTTTAGGAGTAGGTGTCTTGAATTTGGGGAATTTGAGCTTGGATTTGACCTTATCTTCAGGACCCTCTACTCTGAATTCTGGTTTTGTAATTTCTTCAGCACCTGCTTTTATCTTCATTTCAGTGTCAGGACCAATTATTTCAATATCCTTTTTAGATGGTGATGTTCTTTCCATTTCCAAATCTATAGATAAGTCAGGACTCTCCAGTTCTAGTTTGTCACCACTTTTCAATTTTCTGCCAAATTTAGGAAGTGAAATTTTGGGCATTTTTACAGAGACCTCTGGAACATCAAAACTTGCCCCAGATGACGGCCTTCCACCCTCTGCCTTAAGAAGTTCAATGTTTTCTCTATCACTGCCCTTTCCCTTGGGAAGAGTAAAGTCCAGGTCAACTTTAGGAGCAGATATGTCAACAGTTGGTATTTTCACACTTGGCAGCTTGATGTTCCCACCAAAAGTTACTTCAGGGACATTTAAATCACTAATTTTGGCTTTGGTCTCTATATCAGAATCATGAGTCAAGTTAAAGTCTATGTCTTTCTTCTCTGACCCAACTTTTAGTTCACGATCTGTTAGTTTCATTTTAGGGACAGAGATATCAACAGTGGGCATGTGAAATCTTAAACCTTTTTTAGTATCATCTCCCAGTTTAAGCCCTCCCTCTGCGGTTCCTGGCAGAGAGATATCTATAGAGGGCATGTGAAACTTTCCACCCTTGATATCCGGGTCTTCAATGTCAATTTCACCTCCTGATGGTTTTAATTTAGGCAAAGAAACATCTAATTTAGGCATGTCAAATTTTCTTCCTTTTCCTGCAGGTCCCTCAACATCTACATTTCCTCCTGCTCCTCCTCCTGGCAGAGAGATATCAATAGAGGGCATGTGAAACTTTTCACCCTTGATATTGGGACCTTGAACGTCAACTTCACCTCCTGATGGTTTCAATTTTGGCAATGAAACATCTAATTTTGGCATTTTGAATTTTCTTCCTTTTCCTGCATGTCCTTCAACATCTACATCTCCTCCTGCTCCTCCTCCTGCCAAAGAGATATCTATAGAGGGCATGTGAAACTTTCCACCCTTGATATCGGGACATTCAATGTCCATTTCACCACCTGATGTTTTTAATTTAGGCAAGGAAACATCAAATTTAGGCATTTCAAATTTTCTTCCTTTTCCTGCAGGTCCTTCAACATCTACATCTCCTCCAGCTCCTCCTCCTGGAAGAGAGATATCTATAGAGGGCATGTGAATCTTTCCACCCTTGATATTGGGGCCTTCAACATTAATTTCACCTCCTGATGGTTTTAATTTAGGCAA